>NW_020312392.1:0-260968 GCF_002999335.1 Cyclospora cayetanensis | reverse complement strand
GGGTTGCTAAGGGTTTGTCTGGCGACTCCTGGGGCCCATGGGGGGTTCCACCCAGCCTCAGTAGCTTCGCGTGCGCCGTTGATACAATGCTTTGTGAGTCTACAGCACCCTCTGAGAGCTACTGGCCGGGCCCCTCGTCTCCGCCACTCGGCCCAACAGCAGCAGTAACTGCCACCGCGGTGGGAGGGACGACGGAGGATGTTGTTCTAGAAGTCCACCACCTCTCCCCTGCGCCATCCTTCGAAGCCCCGGATAAAGACGAAGAGAGCACTGACTATTCCACGCTGCCATGTGCTTCTGGTACTGGCAGCAGCAGCAGCGGTAGTAGTAGTACCAGTGCCACGGGGGTGTCTCCCTTGGTATATTTCTTGAGGAAAGCCAAGTCTTTGAAAATGTCCCTCTCTCAGACGATAGAGCAGCAGCAACAGACGCTGCAACTGCTGCTACTGCATCCCCGCCTTGCACCGCCCTCCCTAGAAGCCCCCTGTTGCTGGTGCTCAGCTGCCATCGCGCCGCAGCAAGAGGAGCGGCAGGGCAGCTGCGTTGTACTGCTGCAGATAGAAATGATGCAGGAGCTGCTGCAGCAGGCAAGTTCTCAGCTGAAGCAACAGCAGTGGGATTTGCAACGGGGTGAGGCCGAACTGCATGCCCAGCAGCAGCAGCAGCAGGAAGGATTTTACAACTTGTTGTCGCATTGGCAGCAGCAACAACAGCGGCAGCAGATCGCAGCAGCAGCAGCCGAACTGCGAATACGTCGCAGTGTGCTGAAGCATCAATGTGAACAGCTCAATGAGGCGGTCCTGTTGCAGCAACGGCTCCAGCAGGAGGCCAGGGCCAGATGGCTCATGGAAGCGGCAGATCAAATCCGGACATGTGAGGCTCTTGCTGATGCTGTAGTTACCACCATCGTTTACTGCAGATGCTCCGCTGCTAGTGGTGTGTGGCGATTTGAAGCAAGTAGGGAAATCGCGAAGCAGCAGAGTCTGTGCACGGTCGGCTGTCTTTCCCTGCCGCGTTGCGTGTCGATTTCTGTTATTGTTGTGCCTGAGCGTTTCTGTCATTGTGGCACTCTGCTCACTTGCTTACCTTCTCTCCTTGCCACTAATTCAGCCTCTCCACATCAGTTTGCTCATACACCCTTCGCTATGTGAGTGTAGCTCTCTGTATGTCTAGCTATCCGTTCAGGCTACCCGGAAGCCTCTCCTCCTCAGATGGCACAGCTGCTACAACAACAGGGCGCCGACTCTCTTTGGACTGCACAAATCACTGATGTACGTTGCATCAGAATCGTAGAGTCTTCTGCTGAGGAACAGAGGAGGCCTCGGACCTGCATTGAGAATGCTCCGCAGTTGTTGCCTTAGTTGTTATAGGTGGCCGTGTAGCTACAGGCACAGCAGCCTCTACAGTCAGCAGACAGCTGGAGTTTGGCTGTTGCTGCCCTTATTGCTTCTTTAGGGCCTCGTTGGCAGTCAACTGCGCGAAAAGAGGATCAAGCTGCTCCGGCTCGAAGAGAGTGAGGGACCCTCGTTACAACTCCTAGCACTACGGCAGATGCCGCTTTTTTAATCATTCTGTGCAACAGTAATGCTGTCAGCCCTTCGCTATGGCCACTGCGACAATCGTTTGCCACACAAGTGCAGTTTTCAGCATGGAAGTGTCCTAGCTGTTCGTGGCCTGAGTCCTAAAGCAGTACACTTGCCGTTGCATTTTGTTGCTCCTCTGCTTCTTCAGGGTTGCGAGAATTGCAACAGCTCACCTCCCTGCTTCAGCAGGAGCAACACAAACGGCAAGATCAGCAACAGCAGCTGGCAGCTGTAACAACGCATAGCCAAAAGCTGACGGCTGCTGCATGCACCGATTTGCTGCTGGCACATAAGTACCGTGGGGAGGCACTTAAGGTCAGCTTTTGGTGCTACTGCTGATGTAGCTGCGGCTGTTGTGTCGTTGGTGCTGCCACTACTGATTTTAGGCATACCCTTTTTCGTTCTGGAGTAACTCTGGCAATGGCTCATTCTGAGGGCCTCTTCGGCCGCAGCATAGCATACAGCTGGGGGCCTGTGTCTCGTTGCGTCTGCTGCGTGTTTGTTGCTTCAGCAATCCCTGTTGCTTGCGGCTGCTGTGCTGCTTATCTTCCTCTTCTTCGTGCTGCCGCACACTTCCCTAGGCTCCATTCTCTCTCAAGCAACGTGAGGGTTTAGGCCTCCTCCTGGGACGCACGCAGCATGCAAAGGGCGCGTGCAGTAGATGCTGCAGTAGGAGCAGCGTTAAAAACAGCGGTAGCAGCATCTGTAGCTATGCTGAATTCAGGTTTAATGCATCGGGTTCACATTTTGTCTAAAAGGATCTGATACCACGCAGCTTTCGAAGATGGTCAGTGCGTCAGAGGAACGACAAGGCCCTCCCAGTGAACATTCGCCGTCTCTGCGGTGTTTACCGTAATGGGCCGATGCAGCAAAAGTCGTCTTTTCTTGCAATCCTGATGCAGTGTGCGCACGCCGTGCTACTGCACCACTTGATGTCTCAGAAAATATTTTGTTAAGATAGAACACTGTAGTGTCGCCCGAGCGAACAGGTGTATGCCGTGCATACATGCCTGATGCGCATCGTTCTCGAGCCAAATACAGTGGCAGAAAAAGTAGCCGCAGATGATGTTGCTGAGCAAACTGTTATGGATTACAGTGTGCTAAAGTAGCCGCTGGCAGCAGCAGCTTCGTGAGTAGGCCTTTAATGCGGTAAATAGATTTCAGCGAAGACTTTTTCGCACGAAGCCTTGTTGCCCGTACTTCTGCTAGCTGATGCTAGCGCCCCTGTATCTAAAATCCGAACTGTGAAAATAGCCGTGGTCTGCATGCAGCACAGTGTTACAATCCAACGCGGTGCGCGGAAGTCATGCAGAGTAGTAGGGCATGAGGTGTACTGGCCCACTAAGGGAGAAGCCTATAAAAATCTAGCACATCCATGAGGCGTACCCTCCCATACCTAGCCAATATATCAAGTATTTGGTGTACTTGACTACACCACTAACACCGACACCCCTCCCCTCGCTTAGGTACAGTAGATGGACGCAAAATGGCGGGTGCGTGCACCCAGACGCTGTATGCAGCCTCGCCCGCAGACTCTAATACGAGAGACCAGAATTTTGGGCGTATGCAAAGTAGTGGAGAGCACTGGGGAGGGGCACCAGACGTGTACACAAAGTCGATAGCCGATGGGATACCACATAGTTCTACTGCGAGTGCCGTCTCTGTCCGCCGCAGCCGGAAAGTCACTTTCAGAGACGTGCGCCGGCCTCTGTTGCACCCCTGCATACTGACGTCAAGCGGTTCTTCACTGTCTCTAATAGGAAGACCCAAATGTCCTTCGACACGCATGCTGCGCGCTGAATTGCCCGTCTATTATCAAAGTAATACGATGCTGAATGCTTGCTTCTTAAAAGTTCCCACAAGCAGCCCTGAGACATGTGCCTCCTAATGCCGTGCTGCGCTTGTAACGCTAATGGGGCAGGCCACAACACCAAGGCTTCTCTGGTCAACCCAGAATTACGAAAAGAACAACAGAAGCCACGGCCAGAAGGCAAGGCCATACCTGTCAGACCATTATGCAAGCACACATTGAAAGCGAGCCGGCCCCGCGAATAATCACGACATAATCACTAAGCCCTCAGGGTGTAGGCGTTCAAGGTATCGGCTCAAACTGTAGACCCCTTGCTTTGCGTAGAGTGACTCCAAACCATTGTCGCCGTTAAGGTCTGTTTGGTTATAAACTGAGCAGGATCGAAGTTTTGGGCCCACAGAAGAACAGCAGGGAAGTTTTCTTAAAAGAACGTCCTTATCTCCTCCCAAGAAGGAAGCAGGGAACTGCATGCTGATGTGAATGGACGATTTCTTAGACACCATGGCAGCCATCGCAGCCATCCGCCTTCAGGTTCCGCCAAACACCTATTTATATTCGACGAAAACTTTGTATTGGAAAACTAATGATAATTTCGTTTCTTTAAAAGGACGGTTGCTGCGTACGCCACTGCCTTAAGGTGTGCCTGCACAGTTCCAGACACATGTGTCTGCGTGTCGCTGTGCTCATTTCTTTTGCCTCGCTTTTTCGCCATTAATCATCAGCTATTCTTATCGGTTTCAACGGCTACTGCAACAGTTGGCCTCTCAAGCCCGCCTTTTTCACTCTCTGTCGCTTTCCCTCCCCAGTCCTTTCTCTGTAGCTCCTGAATCCCTGCTACCCCGTCTAACAGCATGTGCGCCTCCAAGATGCTGCAGGTAGCACTGGACTCTGATGGCTTACCCTGTGTAGTAACTGGTTCAGTGGCTCCCGGTTGCAATATGGGAACCTCGACGGGGGCTCCCCCCGCTGCAGGAGCCGTGGAGACAGGCACCACCATTGTTGCCTGCTGTTTCTCTGGCGGCGTTGTTCTAGGTGCCGACACCCGTACATCTGCTGGTTCCTATGTAGTTAATCGAGCAGCCAGGAAAATAACGAAGCTGGCGGACCGGATCTGCGTCTGCAGGAGTGGAAGTGCGGCAGATACGCAGGCACTGGCTCAGATTGCACGTTTTCAGACGCAGTTGTATGCCCAGGAGCTGCCAATTCAGTTTAGAGGTGAAGCTCGGGTGAAGGTGGTGGCGCACCTGGTGCAGCAAATGTCGTACGAATACAAGGACCAGCTCACGGCGGGGCTGATAGTTGCAGGGTGGGATTCAGTGGACGGCCCCCAAGCATACTCAATCCCCATAGGGGGCAGTTGCATCCCCGTGAAGTATACGGCTGGGGGCTCTGGCTCAGTATTTATCACTGCCTTCCTGGACTCGCAGTACCGCCCAGATCTCACCAGGGAGGAGGCTGTGCAACTGGTATCCAGGGCTGTGGCCCACGCAATTAGTAGGGACGGTAGCTCTGGAGGCATGGTTCGTCTTGTGACAATTGAAAAGGATGGGATGTCGGAATACTGCATCGAGGGTAACAACCTCCCAGTTGACCCTTGACCAGGCGCAGTATAGTGCACCTACGATTCCACCAACGTTGGCCAACGCTACTCTGCAGCAATTACTGCGGCTCTAGGTTTGCGTGCTGACGTAGTAGTTTGTGTGGTCGGGGATGCATGGTGGAACGCCCCGAGAGACATGCTCTCCTGTCAGAGAACTCGACGGTGGTGGGAGCCTGCCGCCACTTTTTGTGGGGACCGTGCGCACAAATAGGAGTAAAAAGTACCTGTTGTCCGCCGTAAACGCACACCTATTCTACTTGAATGCATCAAACTCCCTATATTCCCCTGTAGTTGAATCAGGGGTTGAGCGTTTTATCATCCCTACTTTGGAATAACACCCTCAGGCTAACCCTTCGCACGAGTACTCTCAAGCACCCAGATATTGGTAATGCTTTGAATTTTATTCTTTAATTGTAGTGCGGCGAATCTCCTGTTGGAGGATAGATTGAAGCGCTGCTCAGGTATCCAGGGATCAAATTCCTTACACCAAAAAGATTAGTTCGTGAAGCCACGAAAATGAGCAAAACAAGGGCAGATCAGCCATGATATAACGCCTGCTGCCGCATTTCTCGACGCGTCAAGGCGGCTGCAACGACGGTGCACCTCCAACATTAAAAGACGCTAACTCAATTAAGTCTTTGACGCATCCTTTGGAAAGTTGTTGTTATCGTCTGAAACAGCTGTAGAATTGGGTGCAAACTATCTGCTGGCGCTTCCAGGGTCTCCGCCGGTGATTCACTTTCGATTGCAAGATCGCTTGTCAGGGCTCCAATTGCAAGATCCTCATCGCCTTCTGTCGAGGGCGGCGCTTCCTGTTGCTCTACCTGCACAGGCTCAGGGGGGAGCACTGCAGCAGCGCTAAGAGCGGCAGATTGTAGCTCTTGGCCTTGTTGAGAAATCTGTGCCAAGGAGGTTCCATCTTCTTCAATAGCTGAAGCTGAGGCCCCAAGGCAGACAGCAGCAACGATGGGCAAGTAGCGCACCATTTCCACTAATAGAGAGAGGCCGGGTATATTTTTGGCTCAGATCTCAGCGAAGCAAAAATTGAGATCAAACCAAGTGTAATGGTCAAACAGCAAACCAGTTTTAGCGGTTTGCACAATTGACCAAGATCACGAACGTTGCGAGCCCCCTCTGTATGCGGTTCGGTGCTCCAGGAACAAGGATAACAAATACTGAACGAGCGTAGATTCACAGTCAAGAGTAAATTTCCTGGGGTCTGTTCTAAGTGTAGAAAGATGTACCCGCAGCTTGTGAGATGAGCCGGCCTGATTGCTCCAAGAAAGCGGGGACGACCAGTCCAGCACCGGTCCGCCGAGCCAGATCTGTAGCCTAGAAACTGCAGAAACTGCAACAAGGCCTTGAAACGCACAAGACCTTTCAAATCATGAGCTTTAGATATAAAAATTTCCTCTTTACTTCGATGCAAAGCAGAAATTGTGGATATAGATCAGAAGCACTGGACGCCTGCAGGGGCTCCGCAAGAAATCCGGCCTAGAGACACTACAAGCTTTACAAATACGGGTAGAAATGATATCTGACAAACAAAAATTCACGATAAAGAGCTCTTCAAGTACTCTTTCGAACTTGTGCTGAGCAAATGCTATTTAACAATACTGACGTTCCTCGCTCATCGACGGACTGGTCGTTCCTGATGTTAATTCCGCTCGCCACGTCATTAGGCCTCATCCCCACATAGAATCTTTTTCCATTTTTTGAAATACTGCGCGGATCTGAACGCTCGGGGTTCAAGGTAAAGTCGATCCCTCACACATATGCCATGGCAGTGCAAAACCCAAGGCAACCAAGGTTCTGAGGAACTGGCTTTGACATACTCTTACTTTGTAACGCTACGTATCTGGCCTTCCCATGCAGGCCTTTCCGCGCAGACTTAATACAAAACCTAATATAATGCTATTGAACGCCTTAAAGAATCTCCCTCCTTCCCATGCCCACAGACTTCCGGAGACAAGGGGATTGGAACAGCTAGGGTGCACTCAGCTGCAACCTCTATGCTCTTCGAGCATTCAGAGCTATTTGGGCATAGCGACTAGCACACATGCACACAGAAGTGCGTCTTGTTGTATTGTGGTATCAGTGCTGTGCCATAAAAACATACAAACAGACAGACCAGTAGGCAATTCTTTGCTAAACATAAGCTATATAACTACTGTAAGCAATACAATTTGATTGTAGCCTAGTCCAGTACGTCTTCCCCTAAATCTCAGGGCACGTGCCCTTCTGTCCCCTACCTGTACGTCGAGATCAACTCCTTGAACAACGGAAGAAGTCCCACCCTACCGTCACTCCTCAGGCACACAGAAACGCGAAAGAGTATAAAGGAGAAAGGTGAATGTGTGTAACAGCTGGTAGGTAAATATTCATGGAACGAGAAACAGGCACACTACCCAACAACAAAGAAGGGACCAAAAACAAAGCCGGTGCGGCGGCGTGAATAGTTTGTTGTCTTTGGCGCAGTGGAAAATATGAGCTTCCTGCTACGAGCAAACACAAGACAGGTAAATTGTGTAATGGGAATCGAAAAACACTCTACCTTAGCGGTAGTACACAGGCTTATGGAGCATTCTCTGCTTGCAAAATACATCCGGTGCATGCAGCTTTGTTGATTTCGAAGCTTCAAAACTTGCATACGCAAGAGGGTACAAGGTAACCAAGAGTGCATGCGCATACATCTGAGTGCAGAACACATTTCATGGGCAGACTCCAGAAACTTTCTGAGCAATCTAATAGATAGATGTAGCTGTTAAAGGCAGAACATGCGTTTGGGAAGGCAATTATAAAGAAACGCGAGATGTACCGTCCATGGCGATTGCCTTTGCTAATCAAACAACGCCGCAAGTTTTTCCTCAGCTACAGCCGCACTTTCTCCTTGTGACTTCGCTCACTCCGACGTCTCTGATAAATTGCGTCTAGTGTACCCTTGGCGCTCAAGAGGCCTACAATTCTACAGTTCCCGGCTATTCCACTCTATATCCAGGTATACATACATCTACGCATTTGGATGTGTCTCTGCACACTTTCATAGAGCATATCTAGAAGATCTTAAGCATTTGCAATCACTTCCGCTGCTTCGCCGTGCGGCGAAGCCGCATATAATTCGGAGGCATATGACACTTCCTGAGGAAGCCAATATTGACACTTCTGTGACACGTGCAGTTTTTGAAGAAGTTGACAGAACATAAAAATGTATTGATACGTAGGAGGACGGCAGAGGGTCCTAGCCGCCTGCGCATCAAACATTTTTGTGTAGTTATCTTCTGGTGCACCTCGGAAAGCCTGCCGATCCACCAGAGCTAACTCTCCAGGCTCGATGCAGCAGGCGATCGACCCTTTTCATGATTCCGTGCTTGTCTCGTTTGGGATTTGTGAGTATCTTTTCTCGCATTAGCCAACAGTTCTCTCAAGTTCTTCGCTGCTAAGGATGCCTGCTGACCCCGTGCCACCAGGTTCAGGCTCGGATGGGAGAGGTGCAGCTCAGTGTAGATCAGGGATGCGCGAAAACAGCTTTAGACAAATGTACCGTCGTACTGTAAATCACTTAACGCCTAAAACCCCAGCTAAGCAATTGGCTTTCTGTCGGCATATAGTCGCAAATACTGCAGAATATTGGTGGGCTCTGTCTGTCCATCTGTGTAGGTCGGTCTTTAGCGCATGCCAGAACACACAAACGAGCTTCAGATCCCTATTCGTGATGACTTACATGATGAAATGGTAGTACTTTTAATCATAAGATAAGAATAAGTGAGGTACCTCAAGGCCGTGGCAGTGCTACAGCAAGGGCTGGAATGGATAGTCATGATGGTTCTGGCGACAAGGGCCTAGACGCTATCGTGGCCATTGACTTGTGGCCGGCAAAAAAAAATTGTTCGCCCATGATAGTCTACATTTTTACTAGTAGCCATAAGGCTGGGCACGAGGCCGGGGACAGGAGAATTGAATGGCTAGGCATGGCTGTGCATTTTCGTCCCCCGCAGGACACATCCCATGTCACCAATCGAAAGTACTCTCTTACTTTGGTGTGGACCCCATGATGGCCCAAATTAATATGCTTATGGCCTTCGCACATAGAAAAATTGACTTGGCATGCTGGAATGCAAAAGGGACGGGAACCTCGTTTTGTTTTGAATTATCTCAGGCCATATTAAACGCGGTAATGCTTCACCCTGTTGTCACCCTGTATTTTGGCAATGGTAGCGGATTCATGAATGTCGCAGGCATAATGCTAACGTCATTTCGATTAAAACTGTCAATTGTCGAACACAAAAGCGTGTGCACTACACAATCGTGCGTCGTTAAGGAGTCGCGTGAGCGACCCGGCGACCACGTTGGTGATGTGGAAATACTTCATCGTAAAGTCGTAATGCACGAGACACCAAAGCTAGCAGACAGCTTCAGAATTTCTTAAAGCCATAACCATTTTTCTGTAAGGTACACTTAAACTGGTAGTCGTTTTGGACGCCGAAATGACGCTACGACTACACCTCAGTAAAACCCGCTACAAGCTTTCAGCTAAACAAAGAAACCAAGAAGCACTAATCCAAATCAGAAAGCCCAAAGCTGCTGGGATAAAATAGCACTCATCGCTACCTCACTAGCATCGAATGGTGGGAAGAAAGGACGCTCACAATCGGATAGCCTGCATACCGGAGTTGTAGAGCTGTCGATTAACGTCCTTGCTGTGGCATTAGCCTCCTGTGCTCAGGTCAAGACTGCGTTTTCGTAAGTAGGACAGTTAAAGAGCAGCAATCCGGACAAACGCAGACATGAAGTATTGTTGATAAAATGCAAGCCCACAGAACTTCTTAGCGCCCCCGTGGGTGCGTAGAAGTAAAGACCACTCATTGCTTGCCGTCAATTTCGGCGGATCTAGTTCAAGTTTTGCAGCTGAAGCACAAACCATGTGATCTCATTAAAAACAAACACCTTGTTGCTTCCACATTTCACTGCGTCTCTCGCAGCAGCTGAATACGATGCAGCGATTGCTCTTGGTGCACTCGGGCGTTTCGGCGGATAACTAAGACGCCTTCAATGTAAACTGCCATCTAGCCCTCCTTGATAGGCTCATAAAACTTTCGATTAGCTTAATGCCGCAATTTAGCTGAAGCACCAACAAGTCGAAGCAGCGCGCAGACATACTCGACGTTGCGAGTATGTGTACGCACCTTCGTGCCAGGGTAAGTAGGAATCCTGAAAGTAAGCGTCTGTACGATCATATGGCGAGTAGACTGTTCCGTTGGGCAATTTACCAGGCACTTGACCAGTACTATTCATTAAACAGTTATGTTTTGCTGTCCTCTTCTTTAGGAACTCAAGGTAAACGCACATGCGCTAGCTTCCGTTCTGTTCTGGCACCAACAGCAAGCCAAGCCCAGAAGTGCTTGTCAAGTCCTGCGCGTGGACTTCTTCACCGAATATTTCACCCCTCGCTCAACATCTTCGTCATGCCATGGGATGCCTTAATAAGGCGGCGCATGGTTGGGGGCTGGCCGTGAGATTTCAAGCTCAGTATGGTCCGCCGGACGACCAGGAGGCAGACAGCCCGCTGGCAGCTCGTCACTATCTAGGACACCGATTAGCTTCTCTCAAGTTTGCCAATTCCGTTTGCTCATCAGCTAGCCATGCGGTCGAATACCCCGGTGAAGAAACAATTGCAGAGCCACTAAGACGGAATACATGTTGATACCCGTCTTCTCTTAAACTGAGCTACTCAGCTGGTTATATGAACATACCATCTCACCTTGCTGGGATGTTCAATCTAACCTCGCTTACCACAGATCAAATGGCCGTGTTGAAGGGACCAGAAGTCATTTTTTCGTTGCCTTTAGCAGCACATCATGTGCAACGCATATTGTCCCTTGCGCTAGATGCGAAGTAATGCTGTCTCTTTGTAGAGGTTACTAAAAGATTAGACAATATATCTGGTTCGAAAAAAAGGTTTCCAGCTTCTCAAAATAATACGAATCAGAGTCTAATAGGCTGAATCTCCAGCGTAGCCCTTGCTGTGTCAGCTTCCATCACCACAGCCTCTTCAGGATGGAGGCTACATGTCAGAACTACCTCCAAGGCATATTGTGCATGTGTTTGGTCCTGTTCTGTTCGGAAGTTGCTTATGAGCTCTTTGATTTTGTGATTTCCAGCCTTTCCAAAAGTGAATGCTAGTGCAGCACTCTGCATGACACTGTATCCTCCACAACGCACAGCTGTGGCCAAAAATGCGCCTTCCCTTGGAGCACCCATGCCGTACCTGGGATTACTTCGTCGCTCATGGGTCCAGCACAGAAGTCATGGCCTAAGGTGCCAGGATCCGATCCCAATGAATCGGCTTTAAGCTGGTGTAGCCTTGTCAATCCTTGCGTTCTGCAAATCGTCAGAGAACCTAAGCCAGAGAGACTGTGCTAGGGAATGAAGCGGAAAATGACACGTTTTCAGTGTCTCCTGTGGCAACAGACCCACCTCACCTTTAGAGTCAACTGCGGCAGCCAGTTCTTGGCCACCGGTGTGAATCTGTCAGTGTACGGGTGTCCGACTGCAGCTCTAGCCTCTGGAGCTCCTTTCAGTGCGCACGAGACTGTGTGAGGAGGCTGTCATTCTACCTTATGCGCCTTCTTTGTCACCAAGTGGGCTGCTCCCGCTGTGCCCAGTCACGTAAATCGAGTTCTCTGACTTTTGCATGCTCTTGCGGCCTTAGGTTTAACTCGTTTTCCCATAGTAGAAGCAAGTTCGCTGTCTGAGAGCTCTTTGAAGGTGTTCAGGGGCGGGGATTCTCACTCATTCTTCGTCCGTCGGCCTAAGACCGTAGCCTAGGGCCGATTGGCACAGCTCCAGCGTCCATGGGTTTTGAAACCTGAATCGGCTTTTTTTCAGCCAAAGATGTAAGAGTTGCGTTCAATTGTTCTTCACACCTTAAGTTGTCCATCATGTATGGGAATTTTGCCGGTGATTTACTTGACTTCTGAAGTGTCTGTCAATCCTGCAACTGCTCTACGTGTACAAATTATGGATAAAGCAGCTTTTCGTTTATGTTGAGCCGATTGTAAGCTTAACCTCAATATTACTCGAGATACCGCTCTGTCGACGGCTTCTCCTTTAGCCTTCTTCATTCTTCCAAAGCTTTCCTGCTGAGTATATCGGGGAATAAACCGACAAGTCAGGGATAGATGCTTGATTTCTAGTTATCTCTGCAGGCAGACGACTTTCTGTGGATCCACGGAGACATTGAAGTGCGATTTTTGCACTAAACAATTCAGAAGGAGCACTTGTCTGTTTTGCATCTCGGTACACGAAGCGATGCACACCTTTATAGGGCTGATGAAATCTTGGTTACTTGTCCATCCGTACGACCGTCATACTTTTCTGATTGTCCTTACCGCATCGAAGTATCCATAGCAATTTTATCGGTTAAAGATTATGCATTTGTACAAGCGCTGGAGCTTCTGTGTTCATCTCCGCTTGTGGGCTAGCGTGTGCTTCCCTATCAGGCGCTGTTCCATCTTTAACTTGCATCGCCAGAAGGTGTGTTTTCGGTCTGTTATCTCAGATCATATTACTGAGCTACAAAATAGCTTCGCCAAGATGGGACAGCATTAGAAGGGAAGCTGCGGCTTTCCGCTACATTTAGGGCCAGCAAGCGAGCGGGGCATAGTGGCATTGATCCATGCGGTGCTACCACGTGTAAACCTCCATGTAACGTCTTCCAATGAAACCAATTCACGTCAGACTTATTCCATAATCAGTGCAAAGCTATTGAGTGTTTCTAATATAAATTTCTTCTTTCCCCTGCCCACTCGAGCTTCCAATTTCAAGGGAGAATGACACCTAGGGTGTGCGTAGCTGCACCTTCTAAGCACTCCGAGCATTTACAGCTGGTCGCACATATCTTCCCGTGCACATGAAGACAGCAACACGTCTTTTTGTAAAGAGCTAACAGCACTGTGCAGTAAACAACAGATACGAACAGAAAAACCAACCAGCCAATTCTTTACTACTTAGTTAACTATAACTAGTGTATTAATTAGGTTTGGTGAGGCTTCCCCCGCCACAGGTCAGGTGTTATAACGTTGGAGCACTTTCTGTAAGCATTCCTGGCGTCCACACCCACCTGCTTATAGCAGCTAGCGCATGTTCACACAACATTCGTTCTTAACGCATTGAACTAGCTCTACACTGTGACAAATCGAACACGATCAGCAAAACCACATAGGCCATTCTTTAGTAGTCCTTACTCAAGGCATCCTTCATATGGTAGAAACTGCCAAAGTGTCTCACAGCTTGCTTACAGCTTGCCAGTTTCAATTGCGAAACCTATAAACTGTAGATTATGCTAGATAAGTGCGCTACCTAACTGAATGGACTGATCCATAGCGTTTCACAGCTGTAAGAGGCTCTCAACAAAGCATTTGGCTTTTAAAGAACTAAATAATTCGGGCTAATTTCTGAAACCCAAAGGCTGGAGGATTCCTACAAGGAACTGCCAGCCAGATTCCGTTGGCTCTGCTGCCTTCATCGCCCACGAAGTTTGCTGGGGAAGTGCCCAGTATAGGCCTCAAAACATTCTGGTAGTGCAAAGCGTCTAGGCTTACGAGATGCTGATCTCTGTGGCGGACGCTAGTCGTTTGAGTCTATCCATAAGGAGAAAGCTGTCTCCATCGGCGCAGTATGTGAGCACCGCCTGGGCCACTGCCCTGCAGCAATGGCAGAAAGAGCACCAGATGCGCTTGAGATATAAGCTACAGTAGATAGTACAAGAGCAGTAACTGCAGGGCGACGTAGCAGCTAGAGTATAAGGGAAAGGTAGGAAATGGGGCATATAAACCAACCGGCCGCCGCCCTGCAGACTGAGAAGAAGATTCTTCAGTTCCTTCTCAGTTAAATGGCCTGTGCCCTGTAGAGCCTCAAGAGTCTCTTGCAAGGTTTTCCCCCTGCATCGCACAGAAGAGTCTTGTTGAGGAATGTTGGTCGACACATAGTTAGACCCAGAGAGAATCAGGTGCAAGTACCTCTTCAAAGTCAGCCTTCTTACCAGATGAAAGCGTGCAGCTGCACAGTGAAGTGCATACAGCGCTACGTAAGTGTCCAAGCGAATGCATGAGTGGCTGCCCTCATATACAATAAAGGCTACAAAGGAATACACGCATTAATAGCTATGTAGACAAATTGGCACACGTGTGCATATGTACACGCACACAAGCAGTTACGCAAAGCTAAATGTAAATATGTAACCATAAAGGTCTAGAAATCTGGGTGAAAACACGTCAACGTGTTTACAGTCAAAGAAAGATACACGGCACCAGGATGCTCAATTGCTATTTGTGCTGCACCACTGATCGAACCATGTATGATGGCCCCAAAACCACTATAATCCATGTACGCATGTCTATGCGCATGGTAGGTACACAAGCAGTTACATGTGAAACCATTTGCACTCGATTATATATGCATTCTGAATATGAATATGCATATGACAGACGCGCATACTTGTACACAAACGTACATCTCAGCATCTGCACTTTACTCTTTCAAATCTTGATGCACTGATAATACGCGTAATGCACTTGCAGTTGTATAAATTACACATGTAGGTAAACACGATGATAAGTACAAGTTATGTATGCGTAATCAAATGTGTGCGAGCCAACATATATATATATATGCGTGCTCGGACCACCAGAATTCAAATAGGAAAAGTCGGCTTACGTGAGTAGCTCAGAACGTTCCGGGATAAGGAGCCGGGCCCCGATTCCTTTACAGTGTCGCTCCACTGTTGTGCTATGAGCCTGGTGCCGTGGGTTTGATCCACCATTTCCTAGCGATGCACAGTGCAGACAATTTTTCCTGTTCTGTGAGTGGTTTTCTGTGCAGCGAAAAAATGGGCAAGCGCGAGGCTGACACTGAAACAGAAATCGAGTATTTGCAGAAGATGAAGATCCGTCATGCATGTCGTGCGTGCGTGTGCATGTGTGTGTGTATGTGTGCATATGTGAAGACAGCTAGGCATGAGACAGGCATTGCCCTGCATAGCTGAATCTGCAAGCCGCATGACAAACGAGTATCCTCGAGAAGAGCGGTTGGGGGCTACGAGTACCATACCGGACCCTTAGGTGCAGGTCCCTATGAATTGCGCCCCCAAACAATAACTCTCCTCCTTGTGCAGCGGAAAATCCTTGGGGTAGGAAATTGTTTATGTAGGTGCATATGCATTAAGCATCTATAGTAAAGCATCTCGTTGGTCAAGAAGCCTTATACCCACAGGTCCCTAAAGATCGTTACTTAAAGATACCTTTGATTTCACTCCTTTTCTATCTTCTCTTCAGTCCCTGCTACCTCTGTTTTTGCCTCGCTTACCCCTTTTCTGGATATCTCACCTATCTCGTCCTTCCCTTTGCTCAGAAGGCAGAAATGAGGCGGTGTCCTGATGCAGGGCCCTCCCATAAAATCCCTGTGCAAGCAAAACGAAGATTTGCACTCTGAGCACCGCACACATGTGCAGTAGCAGCAAGCTTCGTGTAGCCCAGCTCTGCAGTGGGGAAGGGTCTCGGAGGCGAGGGCATGTAAAGAGCTCCCTAAGGGCCCTCCTTCAGTGTAACCCAGCGGGGTGATCCAGGGTATGCCGATGGATCCTGTGCACAGCCACACCAATCCAGTACCAAGATCCCCCTCTGCCTTATCAGACAAATATCACACGTGCTGTTGAAGTAGCCCTCTGCAACCTTGCTCCTGCTGCTGGCATAATGAAACACTCTTGGCTCATTCAAGCGCTTATTCTCGAGGAGCATCATATGCTGCTGTGCATGCTGACCCTCCATTTGATGTAGCGATTGATGCCTCGGATGTTGGGGGCTCTGTTGCTGCAAAACTTGTTGATGCATCGGAAGCTGTCGCTTTTGGCGCTGCAACACACTTTGCGGCTGGCAACCTTGTGGCTGCTCTAGCACTGTTCTCGTTTCCAGACTTTGCAATAGTATGGCGTGGGTCTGCTCTTGGTGCTCTTGCCGATGCTGATGTGTTTGTTCGTTTTGTGGCAATTGCTGTAGTATTGGGTGCCTGGGATGCAGGACTGGGTGCTTGACCTCAGGCACTTGTTGTGGAGACGGATGATGTGGGACTCGCTGCTGCGGTGGTGGCTGCTGCAGGGGAGGCTGAGAAAGCAGCTGCAAATGGTTTTGCTCTACCGGAGAATTCTTCTGCACAACAAGCCTGTCCGCTTGTCTGATAGGCTTATTTTGCTCCAGCGGAATGTGATAACCTGCCTGCTCTAAGGGCTCACAATGCTGCTGTGCTGGTTGATTCTGCACATCTAAGTGCAACTCAGAAATTTCATGCGTTGGTTCTTTATTCTGCATCTCTTGCGGCCCCACCATTTGGTGCGCTATGTGCTGCTTGTCCAGAGAGCGCTGCTGTGATATGGGCTGCGTTGGTGGCAATGGCTGTTGTAGCTGGTTCTGTTTATCACACTCCCAAGATTGGGCCCACAAAGGAAGGTGATCGTAAGCTTGTTTGTACTGCCGCTGCTGCTGCCGGTATGGACGGTGCTGTTCGTGAATCATAGGCTGTTTTTGGCATTTTGAACACAGTGGCAGCATAAGCTCAGAGCTGGCATCGTGAGTCCGCCGTTGTTCTTGCTGCTGTTTCCGAGGAAAACGTGCTTGGAAAATCCTAAGGAATCGTCGCGACAGAATATTGGAGGCGTCGCTAAGAACGATCGTCGAAGCCGTCGAGGGCTTCTCAGTTGCCATGCGGATATCCTCAACAACCCTTGTGGGTATGTCCTGCTCGTGCTGTGGCTGCTGTTGTCGCTGCCGACGGAAATAAGGAAAAACTGCCGATCCGTTTTCACTGCTGAATGGCTGGGTACGCACACTATTGTTGAGGGTACGTGCTGCAGCAAACGGGAGCGCTGCTATTTTAGGTCGAGTCTCGACAGAGAAAGAGAGTGCACCAGGCACAGGACCTGACAAAAAATCTGGTTGTGAACGCGGTGAAGGTAGCTGCTGCTCCTGCAGCGGTGTGCGGCGAAAGCGGAGAGCTTGCTTCTTATTTGGGTGGCACTCGCACAGCATCTCGTCGCTTAGATGCCTCATCAAACCCATTTCTTGAGCTATAAAGGTACTGAAAAATCGGGGTACCGCCCCCTCTCTACGTGTCCGCACTAAGGAACTCTCTTCGATGAAACGGCCGTCTGAGGTATAAGCTGAAGTAGCACATGTTGTCACTTGTGCTCTCATTGCAGGTGACGCTGCTGTAGTTGGTATTGCACCTAGCGCAGGCTTCTGCGCAAAGGGAGACGAAAGTGTGAGCAAGTCAATGAAAGGAACAAATGGTGGAAAACTCCTTATCTTTGAAAGCCATTGGAACTTTGCTTGAGGTACAAGCGACTGCTTTCGCTGTCGTAGTTCCTCCCCATGTACCTGCTGCTGCTGCTTGTAGCGTAGCTCCTCCTGATTTTCCGGCAGCTCTCGCTGAAACAACTTCTGTAGGTTATGCTCGTGCCGCTGTATCTCCCGCTGCTGTAGCTCTGGCTGCCGTGGTTCCTGGTGTGGTATCTCCTGCTCGTGTTCAGGCTCCTGCTGCTCCTGCTGCATTCCTCGGTATAGCTTGTTCCTGTCGTCTTGAAGCACCTTCTTTCGTTTTTTTCTCACCAGCAGCTGTTGCTGCTGCTTGTAGTGCTGTAGCTGCTTCCTTCGTTTCTGCTTTTTCAGCTTCTGCTTCTGTAGTTCTTGCGTGTGCTGTTGTTGATCGCGTCTTTGCTGGAAGAACGATGTCATTAAAAACAAGTCTCCTGAAGAAGTGTTTGCTTTTGTCTGCTGGAGTACAGTATCAGCACCAGAAAGTACTCTTTCCGTTGTTCCTGCAGCTAGTGAGGAGGCCTTGAACGGCTCTTGGAGAGACGCCGAAGAGAAAGAAAGTGTAGTGGGTTGTGCCAGGCTATTACTCTTGCTACTTCTGCAGTAGTTACTACTGCCAATGTTTTGTGCGCCTGCTGAATGTTGCGTCTCAGTGAAATCGCTTGGATTATATATCACCCATTGGCTTGCAGACGACATTCTGCAACTGGTTTTGCTGTCCCTGTAGCTGCTGCTGTGGTGAACACCAATGCTGTGGCTGCTGCTCGCCTCATTGCTGTTGGTGCTGCTGCCAGAAGTATTTAGGAAAGGCTGCAGAAAAATGCCGGGACGGGACAGCACTTTCAAACGCCACAATAGGCTGCTACTGCTGCTACTGAGAGATGCGGAAGCAGTGGGACAAATCTGAGACGCTGCGGTATGTTTTTGATTTCCATGCTGCTTCTTCTTCGGTTGGTTCTGACACACTCCTGATTCCTGTAGCTGCACAGCAGTGCCAACAGCACCTCCTGCATTTGAGAAGCTCATAGATGAGCTGAACATGCGAATAACGTTGGTGAATATGGGACTCTTCTGCTGCCTCTGCACTGCAGCAACCGCGATCGGGGATGCGTGCCTTGTGGCATCCGCAGCCTGGGGGACAATATGCCTGTAGGAGGAGTAACGGTATGCGACGATCTCTTTGGCGGCGGGAGGCATTGAATAATTGGCAGTTTCCTGCACTGCTGTTGGAAGTTCCATTACTGCTTCTGTCTCCGAAGGTTTACCTGTTACAGTAGCGTCTGCGCAAGGAGTGTTTTTGCAGTCTTCTGGTAATGGCGAGTCAAGATTCTCCGCTGCTTCTATGAACATACTTGACTGCACTCGGTCGCCTGTCGCAGGCAGCGCTGCTGATGCTGCTCCTACAGGAGGTAGTGCAGCTAATGGTGGGACGAATTGTGTTTTGGGGCCACCTGGGGTGTCCGAAAAGCTGCGCGCGGTGCAGTTCCTAAAGCTCCTTCCCTCACAATGGCTTATAGCGCTGTTGCGTTGCGTGTGAGCCTCTTCTTTCCTTTGATCAGGGCCTGACAGATTGTGCGTCGTGGTGTGTACAAGCGGCTGCTGCTGTTGCTGCCGCTTCTTCATGAGATGCTGCTGCAGCAGGCTTCGGTCTCGCTCTATCAGTTCACTTTTAAGCATTCGTTTTTCCACTGAAGCGACGCAGCGCTTGAGATTTAATGTTCCATCTTTCCTAGGAGCTGGGAAATCAATTGGACGCTGCGGTGGACTACTACAGCTCCTTGCCAGCTGGTGTGAGCTGCTCTCGGACGTGCTACTCGTACTGTCAGATGCTGCACCCATTTTGGCGACATAGTTTAGGCCCATACCATACCGTGACTTGTCTTTACATTTCCTCATGATAAGGGGTCCCTGCCAAAAAGCATGTTGGCCCTCACACTTATTGTGGGTAAAGCTGAGGAGGGGGGATGCATCCGAGGCGGCCTCCAATGCCCTGTGAGGAAGCTTTGTTTCTGTAGAAGGCTGAACTTGGGGCATCTCTGCTTGCGAGGGTTTCCGCTGGGCTAAATGAGCTTGCTTCGGCTGCATCTGTGGCAACTGCAGAAGCTGTTGTTTTTGCTGATGTTCCAGCAATTGCTTGTACTGTCTTCTCTGCGTTTGCATACTCTGCTGCTGTTCTAGTAGGTCTGTCTGCAGTTGTTTCAATTGCAGCCCGTGCTGTTGATGATTTTGCAGCTCTTGTTGTAAGAGCTTTAATGCGTCAGCAGCAGTTCCTGTTATAGAGTTAGCTTTTGATCGCGCATGAGCCCTGAGGGGCCAACAATCCATTGTGCAGGACGGACCTCTAGCTTGCGTGCGACCCGGCACTCTCTCGCTATAAGCCATTGTCTCCCCTAAAGCTTCCTCTGCTGCTTCTTGTGTTGGTGCGCCTAGTCTTGACAAGGGGCACCGATCAACTGCTGCAGTAGCACTATTACTCCTATGTAGGCTGCCTGAGCGACGGCAAGGGCGTTCCAAGGGCCATTCCACATTGCCCTTGCCGTGTTTGCGGCTGTGTGATGGCTTTGAGGTGGTCATGTGCCGGAACCCTAAGGTAATCAGCTTTGTTGCAGGGACCACAGATTGGACACCCAAGAATGAGTGTCTGCTGTGCAGCACCAAGGGGCGCCTTTGAAAATCTGTGCCAGAGGACATGGTGCTCGACCCTTCATTAGAGCAACACTGAGCCCCTGATCGGTGACCCTTGGCGGCTGTAGCACCAACTAGCTGCCAAAAGCTGTTGCTACTGCTACCCCTACTGCTTACTGCAACAGCTGTGGCCTTCCTGATCTCATTAGCGGAGTAGGGTATTGCAACTGCAGCATTTGATAATTTTGCATCTCGCGTGTTGGTAGTTTTGCTACAAAAGCCGGTAGCATCCTCAATTCCTCTGTAGGCGTTCAGTGAGTCCCCTGAGCCTGGCAGGAGTCTCCCCCTTAAAACCGCAGACCCCCGTGGAAGGGGATAGGGCGTTGGTTTGCGATTCCTAAGGCTTTTGTAGCCACTGCATCTCCTTCTGGCACTACTGCTGCTGTACCAATAGTTTCTTCTGATTATGATTTGGCCAGCTTTGCTGCTGCTGCTGCTCTGTGAGCAGCCCCCTTCAGCAGCTGTTGATTCGTGCGAAGGCTTAATTGGACCTCTTTGGGTCATTTTTAACTGAGGGTGCTGGTGATTTGAAACCGAGAACGTATGCCGCGAGGCACTGCTACTACTCGTAGAACTACTGCTGCCAAAGTGTGTCTTGGAAACATTTCCCGCGTAGGATCTGGCTTTTAGTACACGCTGTACACCCCTCGCTGAGGACACTAGAAACCTCTCAGAACTGGTGTCACTATGCCCATGGTGGTCCACCTCCGTTCTGCTGGCGCTGCTCCTGCCATATAAAGTAGGTGGTGCTGTTGAAGGCGCTGCTTCGAGCGGTGCTTTTGGCTGTGTTTCAGTTGCTGGTGCCGCTACTGCAAGAGCTGGCTGCAGTGTACGTGTGATATCTCGCGTTGTGGAAGAGAAGCTCCCAGTGCTTTGCGTGAGGGCCCCTGAGCTGCTGCTTCGAGCGAATGCATTTAAAGAGATGCCTAGTGTTCTACTTCTGCAATCAGAGCTGTGGCTCCGATGAACCGCCGGGCTGATCCCCCTTATAAGGGGTCCCCCAGTTCTGCTCTGAGACCTTGTGTCTTGGCGAACAAAAGAGGGAGCGTTGCCCACGCTACTGGCGTCCAGCTTTGTGGCCGTTCCTCGGAGCACTGTCGCTACTGGCAGGGACGAAGGGTAAAGCCGTACTGCGTTTGTTTCTATTGCTGCAGCTGGCAGTGGCCTGATTTGTTGCTCTGAAGTACTGCGCGTCTTCCGCGGCAGCTCCGTCTCCACCTCAGCGTCTAGTCGCTTATGCAGTTCTTCTGTTTCTCCGCTGGCTACAGCAGTGATGCAGTGTGGTCTATGCATCACAACCGAGGCACCCGTCTCCAAGCCCCATTCGGCAAGTGAGCCACTGCTGTCGGGTGAAGCAACAAAGGGCACCTTTTCTTGCTTCTGATGCTTCGTAGACCGTTTCGAGCTTATCTCCGGTGCGCTCAGGCTCCTCAATTTCGTTTCAAAGGCTCTCTCTGTATAGTTCAAGCGTTGAGGGACTTTTTGACAGTGCGAAGGGCTCTGCCACCTCGAATTTCGGTTCACGCGTCGGGCAGCCCCCCAGGGCGGCAAGACACCGGAGTATGAGTAACCCTTCCAATTGAGTATGTCAAGGGGTGCATCTTGCTGATGCTGCTGCCTCCAGAGCGTCTGTTCTTTATGCTCAGAAACGGCCATCATTTCAGAGGTCGCAAGAGTCGCTAAGGATGCCCCCTTTATGGGTCTGCAGCTTTCAGATCTCGAGTACTCCCAACTCCTCAGATGGATATCAGAGGGACTCTTTGCTCTTACTAAGACTGGGGGAAAATCCCTTGTGTGTGTGATGTCTTCCCGCTGCTGCCGCGGTTCCCACCGCTTTTGCTGCTGGTATTGTGTTTCCGTTGACTGTCGTCTGCTGGGCCTTGTGTTTGTTGGCCCGTTGCGAGGCCCCAGTGGGCAGCTGCAACTCTGATGCAGCTGTTGTTGCCCTGTCATCGCCGAACTAAGCTCTCGATTTGCCAGGGAGCCTAAAGTTCCCTCGTGTGGGTGCTGGCCCCCCAGGTGAAGGTGCTGCGGTTGCCATCGCTCCATCTGGCGTCCTTCTTGTCCTTTGTGGTGCTGCTGCGAGAGGGGTACAGCCCCTGATGCTCTCCCGCGCCGTTCTAAATGTATACTCTGCATTATTTTCTTTTCTCGATGCTGTAGATGCTGCTTTTCTTCATGTAAAGTTTCCGGCCACATGCTGTGCTGCTGGTCCATGCGAGTGCTATGGCAAATTTCTAAGTGCTGCACTGCTTCAAATGTCTTTCTTGTGCTCATTGGTGACGCGGCGTTCTTATAGTACACCTTCTCGCTGCCCTCCGGCATGGCTCCCCATGACAAGGCTTTCTCCGGCTGCTGCGGGGGCTTTGGTAAGTGACCAAGCTGACGCTGGAGTAGATGCTGCTGTTGAGGCGGTAGCTGCTGGCACTCGCGTTCGACAAGAGCTTTGTCCAATTGCTGACCTGGGAGGCGCTGGTCTACCTGCTTCAACGGTGGCTGGTGGATCTGCAGTGAAGAGTGATGTAGTGACTGCTGTTGCAAGTGATGCTGCTGTCGCTGCTGCTGCGCTTTTAGGGGTGTGCCCTGCTTGTATGTGGAATCCAGGAGTGCGGCAGCTTCAGGCTGCCAGGCCCCATGCATCTCGGGACTGTCGCTTGACAAAGCGGAGAGGCGCGATCTTCTTGCGACATTGTCTGTCTGTTGTTCCTTTTCTGTCTCTTGCTCCTGTGAGGGCGCCCAGTAGTTTTCTTCCTGATGGCTGAAGTTGTCAAGGTCCTCTATCTTGCCGCATCGGTTTTGCTGCGGCTGCCGTTTAGATCCGTATAAACGGCCATCTTGCGCTTGCTTCTGCTGCCGATGAAGGCGTATCAGACACTGCAGAACTGCTTGCTGCTCTTCTTGAGTGGAGTTTCCTTGCTGTTGTCGTGCAAGGACCTGCTGCCGCTGGCGCTGAAGCCGAACTACGTAGTCACATAGCTGGAATCCTTGTTGTGGGTGGAGTAGTAGACGGCGCTGCAAGAAGTGGTCAGTTGTGGCATCTTGCTTTAAAAGTTTCATTGGACTCATACCTTTGTGCATTGTAGAAAGTTGTGTTGCATGTGCTGCTGTTTGGGCTGTAGCCGGCTCCATGGGTTTGGTTGCTCCCAAGAGGTTCACAGCCTTTTCAATCGCTGCTGCGTGCTGTTTTTCCTTTAGTAAGCTCTCTTCAGGATCTCGAAGGGCACCAGCAATTACTGATCTCTCTGAATCTGCAATGCTGCTTGGGTGACGCTTCTGTTCGTATGCATTTGCACCTTTGCTCCAGCTGCTCCTCCGTTCGCTGGAGGCACACGTCTTCGATATGTCCATACGGCGTTGGGCTATTGTAGAGGCTAAAACTGGAAAGTAGGTGGGTCTACATGATGACGACCATCTGGGACTAGGGTAGCGTTCGCTCACCAGAGACCCAGTGGCAGTGCTATTTTTAACCAGCTGTTGCTCACCAACTGAATGACTGCATGAGCACTGCAGTAACTGTTTCTGCTGTTCCTTCCGGCCCTCAGGATGCTGCTGATGACGATTGAATGCAGAGCATAGCTCATGCAGCCCTGTTCCGAGCTGCTTCTTCGAAAGCAATTCTTCCTGCAGCACGAGCTGCTGATAACATGCCTGCTGTTGAACTGTCACCGCAGCTTTGTGAATGTGAGCCTCTTCAGCCTTTCGCTTCAATACCCATTTCCTTGTCACAGAATTATTGCAGCTTCTTCTGCCTTGATGCTTCTTTGCATCATTTTTTCTCTGCAACTGGGGAAACCCCGGAGAGGCAAATACACCTGCAGGGTCCCTCGAGACCGCCATTTCCCCTTGAACCTGGCTACTGATAATAATTTGGGCAGCTGCTGATTTAAATGATGAAGGACAATCTGCAGGTGCTACAACCGTTGTGTCGGAAGCTTCTGCGTCCGCTACTGTCGCAGCGGCACCAACAACAAGGGATGGAGGAGCTGGGGCACTCCCTGTACGAAGGTGACAAATTGAGGCAGCATTGGCGATGAACTGCACACTTTCTGCAGTGCCTGCAGCTGTGCTCTGCTGGAATTCAGTAGCCTTTAGTAGCATCTGCAGCAGATAGTGCTGAAGCTGAGGATCAATAGCTAAGATATCGTACAGCAGGTGCGGTTCCTCAGCGGGCAGTAGCAGCAGCAATTGAAGATGCCAGAGCATTTTGCTGCAAGCCTCAGCAACCGTTGTCTTATTGCTTGTGCTGCATCCCGGACCCATCTTAGACTTCTGTGCTACCCTAAGACTGCAGGTATCGTTCTCTCTGCTGGTGTGCAAGCAGCTGCTTGCTCCCCTGCCGCCTTGCTCGTGCTGCTGATCAAGCACAGTGCCAGGGTTTTGGGGCGGTGAGAGGCTGCGAATCAAGTGAGCAACTCTTTCTGAGAATGAAGTTTGGTGCCTAGTAGGATGCTCTTTATTGGTTGATACGGAAGTGCATCTGGTTGGATTTATGCTTGGAGCGAGGGACCCCCACTGCACGGAGGTGGTCGAGGGTGCCGGCCTCAAATAGCCTCGTCGCCTGCAACATGCCGCAAAAAGGTCTCCAGAAGCGCACAATCCCGCGAGCACAGCTGCATCACATGCATTATCAGAGCAGATATAAGTGTATCCAATTGCGGCAGAAGCAGGAATTCCAGCAACTCGACTGAATCCACCATCTGGAGAAGTGGGGCAGTGCAACTTCAGGAGTTGTAGTAACCAGGAGCACCGGGTAGTCACCATACGAGTTAGCAGAAAGGACTGAAGCGGAGAGGGAATAAATGAAGACAGAAATTTGCGGAGAGTCAGAAAGCGGGGCCTGAGAAGTGGGTTACGCGAGGAGATGAAATGTAGTTGCTCCCATATGATTCCTACCCATAGGTCCGTGTTGCTGATGGCAGCAGTGCCTCAGGCTGGGACCAGCCAATCTCTGCAGCTCACAAAATGCATCAACAGCAGCTATTAGGGCAGCAGCTGCAAGAGCGACCGACCATTCTGTCCAGCACACTGCAGCACCGACAGGCCAGGAGCTAATCTTTTACAGCAAGTGAGCAACAAATCAGCAGTGGCAGGCGCGACAGGTGTACCAGCAGCAATACGTACCTGATGGGCGTTGCGGGTAAGCTGTAACACCTGAAAGACTCTTTTTTCGCTGCGAAGATAATCTGTGATACCACCACCCGCAGTGCAGTGGTCTTCGTTCACTATAGGGCCATGTGAAGGCCAAGAGTACTGTCAAGCGCAAGGAGAAACACTCTGCGGCGCTAGGAGGCCTCGTTGATCCACAGTGCTGACTTGAACCAGCCAATGAAATCCTTAGGAGATGTTCAGTGCGCATCTAGTGCACCCCAAAAGGCATACTTAATAGCGCATGTTATTCCTTGGCTCCTTATCCCACCCCCACTGTCCGTTTTCAGATAATCAGAGCCGTCTCAGTATGCCTTAATGTTGTGCATGTGTCCCCAAGGTGTTAAACGTTCAGCAACAAATCCCTTTATTTCGAATTTGTTTTGCGTAAAATTGCTTTTGCAGTAGCAATTATAGGACAGATGCATACGGGTTGATGCGACTATGGGAATTCCTTGGTCTTCTGGGGCTAACTGTGGCCTCGATGGAACTGTGCTTCGAATTTTTACAGTGCGTTGCAAACTGCATGAAACTCCGACGACCTGCTGCGCCGATTACCCCCTCTACCTTTCTTGACGCCCCTGAGTACACGAATAAAGGGCTAGCATTCCTGCTGTCAACGATGGTGATGCTCATGCTTGAGATCTGCTGCTGCTGACACTATCGCTACTGCCAACATGGATGTTGCTGATGATTGGAACTGACCAAGGAACTTTAGAACATGGCGATACTTGTCATCTGCCAACTGTAGCACGTGGTAGCATCTACATTTTAGAGCGTATTGGTGTTTAAAGTGTATTTCATTATTTGGACTTGTGTCCTCTAAAGTACCCGCTTGTATTTTCCATAGCGCCTCCAGCAGGGTATCGTCTCCTCCGACCCCAAACTGCATCTTGCCGTAAACGGTGTCTCCCGGCGAAATGTTTAGAAGGCTTAGGAGATATGATAGCGATCCCTAGAGTTTTAAAGTAGAATGCATCGTGTGTGTAGAGAATATATTGCTAGGACGCAGCATATAGGCCCCAGAGTAGTCATAAGAGAGCGTTTTAGACTGAAATTGCTTTGTTCTGCTTCTTGAGCAACTCTTGATGCTTAAACTGAAGTTCAAAGTATGGATGCATTGTGCTCTTGCATTTGCTGCCGGTAACGGCCTGCTTTCATCTGCTGTCTACTTCCTGTACCAAAATGCCTTTCTCTCTCACTAAGAACTGAGATTTTTCCGATGTTCCCACTTCCGCCGGTCCTGCTTCGTCACTCAGCTTACGAGACCAGCGTTTAATGCAGAAAGCATTGACGCAGCGTTTGCTTGTGCTGCTGGTCTTAACCATGTGACCCTAGGTCTGGGGGTCGATGCTCGAACTTTTGGCTTCTAATTTTCCCCTCATTCATAGTGCATCGCTGCTTTGCGGCACTTCAGAGGGAAATCTATAAACTGAAAATCAATTGTCAAAAATCAGTTTCTGTGGAATCTTTTGTCGTGCTGCAGCTGCAGAGCAGCAGCAGAGGGAGCAAGCGGTGCGGTGCCAGAGCAGCAACAGTCAGTAGCAGCAGCCCCGATGCGGGCAGCAGCAAGGGGTCATGCAAACCTTAAAATGTCGTCCCCAATTTTCCAGATAAAAAATGCACAGTGGCTGAATATGGGGCACAGTGGCCTTAGTGCTTCGCATGTACAAAGACAACAGGAGCTGTCCTAGTTTCGCCTGCTGCTAGCCTAGGCTTTAACCGCTTGGGCTTGAAGTAATACCCGCTCAAAATTATGGTTTAGAAGCTCAGGAATTTGATGGCATAGCGGGGCTGAGAGGTTCCGCTGTTCTTGGGTCCACAGGGGGAGGCCTCACGGGCTGTTCCTCTCGAGCGGATCTGAGGGGCATGGGTACTCAGTCAGGGGAACCATAAGAAAATGAGACAGGTATGCGTCTGAGATAGTGGGCAAAAGAAACTGAGGGGGCAAGAGAGAGAGACAGACAGGCTAAGCTAGGAACTGCACGGAGAAGGCAAGGAAACAAAAGGCAAAGACCCGAGACAGTGGTCTACTTCTTGACTCTTCTTCAATCTTCATAGTTTTTCGAGTCTTCAGGGTCCTTCTTAATGCAGTGTGAAGACGAAAATGCCTCAGTGGGGCCTGCTGGCTTCGGGAAGTGTTGGGGGTTTCTCTCTGCCGTCGCAGCAGCGTCTCGCGTTCACGCAGTACTTCCTGCACCAGATACGAAATAGCAGAGACGCCTACTACCCAGAGGGGTGTGGGGGTGGAAAACTGCTTTCCTTTTTAGGTGATGGAGCCTTTCGGAGCTCAACGGGCTCCGAAGTGGAGAGTGCAGCGGCCCTTGTGGCTGCGGGAGCAGAGGGCCTTGCGGGTACCCTGGATCCCTCTGTGCCGATTTCCACTATGCTCGACGCTCTGGCTCTAGCCCAACCTCCCGAGGAAAATGCAACAGCTGTTGTTGCTGCTGGCTGTGGAGGTGCTTCTACTGCACTCAAAGGATGTCCCAGCTGGGGGTCATTGGCTAAAGCAGCTGCATGCGGGGGCCCCAGACCACCTAACGATGCACTTGAACTCTATCTGTGTGAGCTTTTGCTGCCGTTACTTGATGATGCCATCGCTGCTCTCTGCTCCTTTATGGGGAAGCTGCAGGCTGACGAACAACAGTATGTGCAGCATCAGAAGCTGCCGCAGATGCAGAAACAGCCAAGCCGCCAATCAGACGCCCATCAGCAGCCAGAGACCTCTGACCCTTACCTCCTGCTGGACCAGGGTATAAGGAGTCGATTCGACCCCTTGGTGTGGCTGGGACAGTTTCTTTTAAGACAAGGGAAGGCTGCTGAAGCATATACTTATGCTGCAGAACAACACGCTGTTGGCGCTAGGGCTGCGACCACACCAGCTGCAGCAGCAGTGAGCAGGGGACTGTTACGGGGCGAGCACCTGCAGTTGGGAAGCCTACCAACTTACTCTTTACTTAGGAAGGCAGTGAAAGAAGAAAGAGCATGGAGGGCCTTCGAGGCCCTTAAACCTCAAGTAGAGCTCCTGGTGCAAAGAGCACGGCACCAGTTTCTTCAGCAACATCACCAATCTCAGCAGCAGGAAACTGACTTCAGCTCCACAGAGCAAGAGCAGGAACAACAGAAACAGCATCTACTTATGCAACAGGCTGTTCCGCTAACTGCAGAGGTGCTACCCTCAGTGCTTCAAGCCGTCGACGCCGCCTGGGAACTACCAAAGAACCAAGGATTTTATGCTGCAGTCCTTGCCGAGGCTGAGAGTGGGAAGCCCTGCAGCATGCTTAACTCCTGTAGGAGCAGCAAAAACGAAATGGGGCTATTTCCGTCGCAACTTTACGGCAACAGCAGCAACTTCATTATGGGTGCGTGCAGTGGGGTGTATCTAGAAGCTGCTGACCCAAGTGATATACAATTTTCGGAGTTCTGGCGATTCCTTGGGTCTTGCCTTGATGCGTGCCCCCCTCTAAAGTATCACATCTTTAGTTTTGCCCTCAGGGCTGTAGCCTCGTCTCCCTTTCCCGTAGAAACAGACCAGCTACAGCAGCAAAATTAATCACAAAAGCACCAGCAGCTACAGAAGCACGAGTGTTAATCTGTATGTTTCCTCGGCCGCGATGGTGGCTCTTATAGAGAGGACCCCAAGGGATATATGCACAGCTTTTGTGAGGACAATGGGGCACAAGATGAGCAAAGCGGAGACCCAGAAACACCTGTAGCAGCGGCAGCTGCAGCTGCACTGCCAGGAGAATGCAGCATGAAAAGAATGTGGGTGGTGCTCGAATAGTGGTCGCACGCAATTGCAAAACCCGCTGTCTCCAGCGTTCGTTCACCCGTTTTAGTTCATTCCCAGCTGCAGCAGCAGTAACAAATGGTGGTGCACACCTTCGTTAGACTGACCAGATTTCGTATATGTTCCGGCTCTATGATCAATTTGAGCAGTACAGTCACAGCGGCTGGCCAAAGCCTGAGTTATATATTTGCATGAGCAGACCTGCGTCGCTCAAATGCTCCTTCCGCTTTGAAGCCCACGATTGCGGAGCGACTGGTTGCAGTGACGGCTCGCGAGACAGCAGCAGCTGAGGTGCCGATACACCCAAGGACACTGGGCTAGACTTTTATCGGGGCACATTCGGCAGGGGGCCGCTTATGATACATATTTATGGGCATTGGAGATTCCCTACCTTATTCATGCAAATACGCACCAAAAACCTCTTATGAATCTACGGCCTTCCATGCTTTCTGAGCCTGAGAGTTGCTGCAAGTTCTAAGGGAAGAACAAAGTGGCCCTTGTCGCTGGACAGTGACTATTTGCGTGTGTGATTTGTCTGCACCTCAACAAAAAGAGAAAGGACACCACTTGGGGATAGAGCACTAAGTGCAAACAACATGTAATTATATTATTTTGTAACCGGTACAAAAAATGTAGCTTGTGGACATCGGCAACGATTTCAGTCAGTTGCAGCGAGCAGTGTACGAAAAATGTGTGTGTAAAACTTTGTTTCTCCCTTAGCTCAAAGGAGCGACGAGGCCAAGATAGTGGATAGTTAGAATGTTCAAATGTAAACATATCGGTGTTTCTTTGCGATGTGACCCCACCACTGCATGTCCAGCTACATGGTCGATAGTTTTGCTGGTATGAAGTTGTGTGCAACATACGTCATTTAACGCTTTACATTTGCTAAATATGCACTTCTAGTTAATTTTTTTCCACTCACTTGTGAAGAAGTCGTAGCAATGAGAAAACTACCAACCCCTAAAGCCTCAAAGCCCAGCTTTCGAGTCCATCCCCTGTGGGTCCCGCGGGGCTACGGGTATTTCGGTGGCCTATTTGGTCATTAACTTTGTTGGTGTGATATGAAGGACACATAGGCACGAAAGTCTCATAAGGCTAATAAAACATAGATCAAACCCCTCACCCCAAAGGTGCAAGAACGAAGAAATATGAAGCAAAACAAGGTAGCGTGGGAGAGACAGGCTAGACCATGGTGCTCGTTCCGCACCGGGTTGTCGATAGGCCCCCTTGTATATCAAAGAAAAATGATAGGCGCAAAAACATGATCAACCGCCTTAATTACCCTATTTTATCACAAATTCAGCTTAACTTTGCGCCGTAAGTATGAAAAGGACCGGTTTTCTTTTTTGCTTTTTATATTGGTGCGCCGGGGGCCTCACTCTAGGCTTTTCACTGAAAGCTAAGCATCTACATTATTCAGGTCTTTATTGTTCGAAAAGTCTCCGAAAAGACGTTTTCTTTTTAAGTTTTTAAACTTTGTGAGCTTCAAGAGATACTTCACAAAAATCGCAAGAAATTGATCTTTGTCTAGGTAAGTATTGCTTGGCGAAAATTTCACAGGATTCAGGGCAGGGGATTCTCATAGGTTTTACAATGGCATCTGCAGCCCCCCTCGAAGCAAACCTAGCAAGCGCCTACAGCTTAGAGGCAAGCCAAGAGGAAGATGAGGAGAGCGAAGAAGACGAAAGCAACAATACACAGGAGCAGGTTCCCTTAGAGCAATTTGCACCAGATGAGCAGTTTTCGGTTACATTGGAGCTGCTCCAGCTCCCCCCTGAAGAAAGGAGCAGAGAAAACGTAGGATACAAGCTCGTAGGGCGTGATGTGTCGGCTAAACAAATAAAACTGATATGGGGGCCATGAGAGAGGCACTATTTTCCCTTTATTGTTCAATGGATTCTGAGCTCACGCTGCAAGGCCTAAGGGCCAAGCAAGCCTTTTGAAGGGTGTAGATTATAGATCATGTTAGGGGGCATATACTGGGGAATCGCTTCCCCTAAGTTTCTTTGAGGGCGTAGGCTGTAAGTTGGGAAATATATTAGCCAGAGTATGCCGCAGCCTTGCCTGCCTTAAAGGCGTTGCCGTTTGCGATTTATGCATAGGTAGAGTGTATATTTCAGCTGGTTAAAGATAACAAGTTTTTCAGCGAATTGGAAGCTGAAATGTCTTTGGAGCTCTGTCGGCACATGACGTACACCACAATGAAAGCAGACAGGGTTCTCTTCTACAAAGGAGACCCAGGCAAGAAACAACTGGCGTTCCTTCAGTGGCTACCGCTACTGCCGTGTCTCCTTACCCTCACCGTCATGTTTGATGCGTTGAAGCTACTATGGCCTCTCCTGCTTTGTCTGCTGAACTTTTGCTGTTCCTGGCACTGCTTCCACTTTTGCTGCCACCGCCGCATCTACTGCTAAAATTGAAGCCGCTGCTGTAGGCTACATTGCGCGCGATGTATTGATACTTATGAGAAGTTTAGCTGATTCTCATTTTCTTTAGCTGCTCAGAGCGTCCCATTCATGATTCATGGAGCCATGTTTAGATTCCGTGGTATAATTATCTTCTACTATGGGTAAACCTGACCGGTACCGATTAACGTACACAGATATAGCAATTTAAGTGACAAAACCAGCCACGCTCTGTGCTAACGGATTACATTTAGCAACGGCTCTACAGACTCTCGGTAAAGCTGGTTCGTATCTTCTCACGTTTGTGCCTTCCTTTACATTTGCTTATTCTCTATCGTTACACTGTGCGCTCTTTCTCCTTTTGTGTGTCCGGCCCCCCCTACATCCATACTTGCCCTACTACCTATCGCTGTGCCCTCAAAAACCCTGGCCTAGCCTGCCCCTGGCTGACTTTCCCTACCTAATTCCTATTACATCCTCTCCCTTTATTGCTCAGCTGATAATTGGTATTTGATTCTTTCGGGTAGTGCTGGGGTGTACATTGAGGAGATAAAGGACTCTATAGCTGAGACAGAACAAGGGGGACCAAACTCCAAGAAGACACAACCTGGTACGGGGAAAGAGGAGGCGTCAAAAATCGGGCGTCCGGGGGCCTTAGGTACAGAGAGGCGTGCGAAGGACAGCCAATAAAGACGCTGAGATATGTAAAAGGAAGAGGGAAAGAGAAGTTCAAGGTAGAAGGAGCGAAATGGAGGCTTTGGCTATGGACTGCGGGGGTGCAAAAGATAGCCGTGTACGAAGAGCGAACACACCTCATACCTACTGCTGTTTTACAGGATCTGACCTTGTTGGAGAGATATCCAAATATCGCCGCGTGGATAAGAACAGTTGCGTAGCCAATTTAGCGGAAGGCCACTCCTTCGGGGAACTGGGTATGCCCATGTCTGATATATTCATGTATATGCTATTTTTGCTTATCTGTTTGTAGCACGAGTCATTTTCTATAGCCATCAATTGGCCCAGTAGTTTGCCTCATTTCACTATCATTCTGTACTGATTGCTTTGTTGCATAAGAGAGACAAATCAAGGTAGCCGTATTATCTTACGTACAATCCAAGAAATTCTTTGTCCCTTTTCTCATCCCTTCTCGTTGTATATTTACGCACACTCCTAACCTTAATAGGATGGGTAGAGGCAACAACACAATGGAAAGCACCTGCAAGACATTGGGAATCACGAAGGAGCTGCATGGAGAGCAGCTGACCGTCTAAAGACAGCATGATGACGAATGCACAGAGTTCTATTGACATCGTACTGATTAGGTTGTTTATACTGAATAAACATGCAAGGCTCAAGTGCACCTATCCAACTATTACACACTCGCTAGCGGTCTCATACTAATGTGCAGACTGCTTGGAAATAGCTAAAGAAGTGAATCACCGACGAGGCCGTTTGCTTTTTTGTATACCAACTTCGCCTTATTTCTACTTGCAATGTTGATATAGATTCACTTTATAGATACACCTACTCTGGGTTTGAACATCCATTTGTAAACAAAGCGGTGTATCTAGAGTATACGTTGCTTAGGTGTTTGGTCGATCGCTTGGGGTTCAGGCTTGATTCGAAACGACGTTCGCTCGGCGGCCTTGCTGACCCACAGCGACTGCCTGTTTCTGACTTTGGACAAAAAGTCCTTTCAGCACTGTCTTGGTAATTTTCTCAAGCAAAAGTCTGATGACAAGGTGATGGACAATGAAAGCTTTGGCAGACTGATTTGATGCTTTATACTATTCATCCGCCCTGTTTCGCTTGCTGTCCGTATTCCTCCCTTAGGCAATGGGTGTATCTCGTTTTTTGTGACTTCCAATGTCGCTTTCTTTCATAAACGGTGCATCAATCTCCAGCCTACAATTTGTGCTCTACTTACGAATTGATCCACAAAATTAGCAGAAAGAATACGGGCGTCACACGAAAGATAACAATACAGAGATGCATGGACTTCTTCAATGGACATGTTTTTCGTTCTGTCTCTCTTCTTGCGTTTTCTGCCTCTCTCCGTGCCTTCGTTTGCTTCGTTATGTTTTTTTGTCCAGTGTCTCCGTGTTTGCCTTTCCGCCTTGTCCTTAGTCGCAGTATCAAGCATGCTGTACCCCGTGCCATGTTCCTCTGTCTGTAGGTCCAGACTTTGAGGCAGGTTCTGCCCGGGGCCAAAGAATTGCGCAAGTTGGTTGTAGAGCAGCTGACATACTTCTTCAAAGAAGCAACCATCCAAAAGGATATGGCCCTTAGCACAGAAGGCAACAAGGAAGACACCCTCTATCTCATTGTTAAAGGTTAGTTAATGAATCCTTCTGCCTACTCATGCTTCTTTGAAGCCCCCACTTCGGCTGCCACGTTATCTTCCCTTTGTCCATGCACATTACACGCAGAGGCCGACGACGCTTAGTGAGCATACTGCATCAAACCGAGTGCAAGTGTTTATTCTGGTGCAAGCTATTCTTAGTGGGCCACTAAAGGAATGGAGTTGAACGTAGAATGTATTGATGTACTCAGTGCGTGTTGAACCTGCACCAGTTCTACAGAGAACCTCTTTTTCTATACAGCTCTGTGAAAATGTCGTGAGGTGCTGCAGGAGAATGTGTACTTCGCACCAGGAGGCGGTGCGACTCTAATCACCCGCAATTACCACTAGCAGAGACTGCTACTGGAGTTTCTGTTGCAGTGGCTGCTGTTAACTAGCAGCCTCCTGTTCGGACTTGCGATAGCAGGGAGTTTTCTTAAATTTGAACTCAAGCTAATCATGCCTTCCAGCCGCAGAGTGTTTCCGTAAATGGCATCCTGAGCCACAGAGATAGCCGCCTTCTCTGTGCAGCTTCTCTTTCTTTGCCGATTCCGTCCCAGCCTTGCACAGTTCTCTCTCTATCTGCTTTTTGTGGCTCCGTTTCTCTTTTTCTTATGTGCACATGCAACCAGCCGCTATGTAGGAGACTTTCACTCCATATCAGCGGGCATAGGAGAGGGTGATCTGGCAGTGACTCCTATAAGTACGTCTGCTTCCTCAATCGCTCTCTCATTTGGATGTACTGCTCACTTCTTCTAATGGCAGCTGGTGCTCCTAGATCGTTTAATGTATCAGCAGGCCAAATAGTTCGTCATAGTTACCGCTTCAAGATAGGAGTTCACCTGAGCACATCAACGAATGCCTCTGGTGCCTCGCTTTGTTCTTTCGTCTCCTTTCCTCACGAGTTGTCTTCGAGTACTTGTTCTTTCTCCAGTGTCCCCTTTCTCTCTTGTGATGCATTTCATATGCCGCGTGCAGGGCATGCCGTAGAGCGTGCTCTCTCTGGGCAAAAGGACAAAAGTGTGAGTTTGGTCTCAGTCTCATCGTCTCTTTTTGCAGTACATGTCCAAAACTTTACTCCTAGTCCTGCTACAGTTCCTACCATTTACCTCATCCTCGGGTTTTTAGAAGTGCACCACTCTTTATCTCTTCGAAACAGTTGAGTGCAGCATAGTGATCCCGCAGGGCGAAGCTTACCCTATGTATAACTTGCGATAAATCTGGAGCTTCATGCTCATTGCATGCACACATTTCAGGGTGGAACTGCTGATAGGCCAGAAACGGCTGGTGCTTGTGGTGGCTTGTTTGGGCCAAGCGGACAGCGGGCTCAGAACTTGTCGTCGGTGCATGGTGGCAACAACGTCGGCAGCAGCACAGTGCTGCTAGAAGAACTAGACTTGGCGTTGCTACAGGAGGGATGCTTAGTAAATTTTTGTTCTCTCTTTTATGACTGCCCAGAGCCATTTTCGGTCTTCGCTTTTTCTTCCAAAACGCAGGTCTTCTCCATCACAAAGTCAGAGCTCTTTAAGCATATTCCCCTCAGTGAGTGAAATCCCATGATTGGATGTCGTTTGGAGTGCAGGGCAAGTGATAGATTACCATTTGATGATGTGTAATTTGTAAGGCACTTGGGATGTACAAACGGCTGGCTTAAATCATTGAGCGTTTGCATATCGTTTCCAATTCCTATGTATATTGCTGCGGCGGTAAAAGGATGACAAAACAGTGGGACGCTCTGGTGCCCCACCTGAGCTTAAAACAAGCACTTGACTGACAAGGCTATCTTTTCAGTCTAACGGCGCGATGCTGTGCAGGCGTGCTAGATGCGGTGCGGCTGACGGGGCTGCTGCTGCTGCAGCACCTAGAGAGGCGTATTGGGAAACAGGAAGAACGCGTTCAACGCATCGAGGGCCTGCACCGAAGAGACGTGTGTAATCTGCATACTCTATTTCCTGCTGGGTCACTGCAGCGCACTGTTGCTTCCAGGATGTAAAGTGTAGACGTCTGCCCAATGAATTTCCTCTCAGGCAATGCAAGGTACCCGGGACTTCACCACGGCAGAAAATTTTGGCGGAAGGGAAGGAGAGATAGAATCATGTCACACTGTGTTGCCGCTCACTTTCTCCCCCTTTCTCTCTAAAAGGATGAGGGACTACATAAACGCCTCAGCTCTTTCATTAGAAGGTACGATGCACACCCCGTTGTCATAGCTACTAACCCTTGAAGGGCATCCTTGAACCTGAGGCAAGAGCGGTGTCATCGAGGTGACTACAGAGGCCAGTGCCCTGTAGTTACCTCAGCAGGGCACGCCATCCACTGCACGCTCCAGATGTTGATCTCAGGCTAAACGGGCGGCCAGCAGTAGTTAAGTTGCTGTAAGGCCGCATGCGTTGTATCCTGCGAAAAGACAATACGACACCAAGGTCGCGGGTGGCCAGGGAACAGGGAGGGGACGGGTGGGGCGGTGAAGGGAGGAGGCACCAAACAGCACCAACAGAAAGCACACATGTACACCAGCATTGCGAGAAGAAAAAGCAAGAGAGATCCACACATTGCGCAGCACTTAGGCATGGTGTCTTTACTGGTAGCAGCGGTCTGGTTCCAAATCCCGCTGCTGGAGCAACCGATGCGTGGGGCGTTAACAGTGAGAATTTTTCTTTTCAGGTCACTTTGACCGATTTATGCGTAACCTGCTTTGCTTCCAGCCCCACACAGCAGTTCTTAATCACGGCACAGTGCGACAGCTTAAGCAGCAGCAACAGCGCCGTACTCATCGCTACCAGTCCCTTCAATCGGCTGCAGACAGGGACACAGTAGAGCTGCCGCCAGAGGTGCCGCAGTCCATTCGGCCGCGCTTGGAAACACCCGTCGTTTTCCAAGATCCAGATTCCACTCTTTCTGACTCAGCGCATTGTCCTATACGAGCCCAGAAGCAGACCCATAAACTGCCCGATCCTGCTTGGCCTCCTGTGGGGGCCTCGACTACAGAGTCAGTTGCCACTCAACTCGGTCGTTTGTCAAACAGAGGCATCCGGTCGTATGCAGAGCGGTCAAAGGTGCACCCGGAGGAAGGTTCTTCTCGTAGTTGTTCCTCGATGGATCCTCTTTCTTCATCAAAACCACTGAGGCAAAAAACGTCAGACAATCGGTCGGGGAATGGCACTGCAGAGGGAACACCTAGGTCGGCCACCATATGCGCCCAGACAGTTGCAACAGTGTTCGGAAGCCATGAGGCTTTTGAGGATACAAAAACAAGTTTATCGATTGAGGCGATTGCAGCGAGGGAAGCAGCGGCATACGCTTCTTCTGCCCTCTCCCTGGGCCACCCTATCGTCTCTGACTCTGGTGTGCCTCGAGCATCCTTTGGTCTAAATAGCTATGCATCTAATCCCAAAAGCTTGCGCATAGTCTAAATACCTTGTGCAGTCTCAATCAATACCCCTAGTTAAGTGAACTCCCAGAACACCAAGAGAAATCCACCACTGATTCGCAGTTTAGATTACCTTGCAGATCATTCGCCTTCGCCATTATTGCGTACGTCTCACACCTGTAGCAGCCAGAAGACATTAAAGGGATTCGGGCGCCAGAATTCGCGGCTCAACGGTTTGCGTTCAGCTCTGGAATTCTTTTTTCGCAACATTAGCAGAGACGCGGTGAACATAAACAACAAGTTTTGTTGTCAATGTCAACGCGAAGCTCAAGTGCGACCATACGCTGTCAAAAGGCGAAACTGAAATTCGTAGTTTAGGATGCTGTTCTCCCGTTACAGTGAATCAGTATGAGGGTGTGTCAATGCAAAGGCTTGCCAAAATGTATATCCCAATAAGTGCATGCTTCAAAAATTCATTGATCGTCGTACATGACTTTGATCATTGTACAGGTCAGCCAAACAGCCAAAGAGAGCGGAAGAAAAAAATGTTATATTTTGTCTGTTCTCTAGCTGCTGCTTTCTCATGCATTGAAGTAGCAATGTGGCCAATCAGTCTAGCAGTATTAATTCCTTTATGTACACTTAAAACTGTCAGAGGGTTGCACTGTGAGCAGCCAAAGATACAGCAAGCAGCTTTGGAGATGCTTGTTTTCCTTTGTTATTTTGTTGTCGCACGTGTCCGCCACGTTGTGCTAAACAGGCAGCATTTCAGAGATTCCCAAATGCACAGGCCACCAGCATCGCAGAGGCTCATACGCCTTGGAGGAGAATGGGAAAGAAAACAGACAGGGGACAGATGGCAAAAGCAGACAAAAGAAGGCGGGCTCCATACCTGCCTTCCTCCGCATACCAGGCTCAGGAAGCAAACGCTTTGATTCCAAAGGACGTTGCTGCCGATGGAGCGAAGCAGGGAAGTGTGAGCACCTCTCAGGCATCAAAAGGTGCTATTACCACGTACTCAGGATCGGTGAACCAACATCCTACTATAGAAGCATATGAAAGGAGTGGACAGCACCCAGCAATGCCCCATCTGGTAGCTTCATCTCGTCAGCGATGCTTCACACCAGCCCCAGAAGGAGCTTTCATGGCGAAGGAGCTTCGCGAGGCGCCGTTACCACAGAGGCAACAAGAATACCATCATCACCAGCAGCTTCTGGCGCGGAGCCTAGAAACACCCTACTTGCATTTGTTACTGCAGACACCGGAATTGATCAAACAGTGGGATCGTGGGGTTTCGCTTAGAGGAATGGCAGCAACAATGCAGGCAAGAGTCTTATCATGTCACAGGAAACAAACTATGTGCAATACTTGTTTACGTTCTGGTCCGCCTCTCATCAGCACTGAGCAATATCACAATTGTTTTTGCTCAGTTTTAGTGTGGACGCTCGTAGGATGCTTAACATTAAAGCACATCATCATGCACTCCGCCAAATACCTCAGCGTTTGCTGTTCTTCCTCAGCTATTCTCTGCAAGTGTACAGCGCAACCCTGGGGAGGTGTTTGTGCAAGCCGGTGAGCGAGACAACCTATCGGAGGCCCTTCACCTGGTGTATTCCTGTCTTACCCTGTGTCTAGCATTCTGAAAACTGGTTGTATGGCAAGCATCTTGACAAGCACACGAAGACATCACCTGTCTTTGAACTACCTGCAGATATCTCTCTTGCACCCAGAGGAGCTTCCTGCTGCACTGGCCGCCGAATGCTCGCGCAGCAGGTGGCTGTGCGCCTGGAAACCCAGCATATTGACGGGGCTTGATGATGTGTCTTACCTTTGTTATTTTATATCCTTCTGCTTGCTATTTCCGTCGAGTACTCCACTAGATCATTCATGGAATGGAACTAAGGAGAATGGAGACGTTCTTACTTGGCCTTCGATTCAGCACGTTTTCATTTGCAGATACCTTCTACCCATTTCAGGGGTGAAGGGCAAATGCTGCTGGAAAAGGGAGGAAGTAGAAAATGCTCAAGCTACATTCGAACTGCGATAAGCAGTCCTGCTGGTGATACAAAATATCATGTGTACGGACCAACGCTAAGTGAGCTGTTGCGTTCCAGTCATCCGACCGAGATTTGCGATGGCAAATTTCAGTGAACGCTAATTAGACCCTCAGGTACACCACCGTTCTTACTTTCGAATAAAATAAGTATTGTATATGGCAGTGTTCCTGATCCTGAGGACCAAATGCAGAGCTGTCATTGCTTAAATCAAAAAACCTGGTGTACAGCAGGCTGAAATCTCCTGTATTGGCCTCACTAGCAGCACCATCTATGTAGTGATTCCACACAACGCTTACGACCCTTCATGCTCATAATGGGGTTTGTCAAAAAAATTTAAGCGGAGCATGAAGAAGTCGTGCAGTCTACCGGTTCGGTGGACTGCAGTGTGCGCACATTATTGCCCTATCCGTATTAAGGGATTAAGTGAGCAAACTTCCCTCGATAGACGCGCAATATGTAGCGTGTTGTTTTGACTCTTTCAAAGCAGCTTGAGATATGCATCAAGTGGACTATCATTGTGGCGTACGTTGTTTAGCTAGTTTGCAAAAACACAGGCCGCTGCTTAGACACTGCATGAGGCGTCCACGTCAAGAAAAAGACCGCGGTCTGCCCCACTCTAACCATGAATTACACACATAACTTCTTTTGCGTTTCGTCGAGGAAAAAAGCCAACACTAGGTACACAAGCCCAGTTAAGACTATTTATTGTAGCTCGGCTCTTTTCTAACGCAAATGGCATATAAATTTTGAAGGGTGCGCATTTTATGAGCCAGTGCTGTCTAGCTCATTTGGGCCTTTGATTATGATTTAACCGGTAGCGCTCGTTGGATCACCACACACATTGAGAGCTGACACTGCAGTGCTGCCTTCGCCTACTTTTCCAGCAGTTGAATGTAGGCTCAACAGTGTCCCTAAAAGAACCACCGCGTCTGTATGCACGTAGGAAAAAAGAGCCCTGAACCCTCGAAGGTTAGTACGACTGTAGCGCTACCTGCGCCAGAAGCTAGTCATAGTTTTGTGTGACTCAAGTAGTCGTGGGGAAGAAAATGGTTACAGAATCTGAGTTTGTACACATACTTTCCTTATGTTGATCTAGACATGATTAGGCCAGTGTTGCTAGCTCGTTTTCCAGTTCACCGCATAGTTAAGCATAATTTTTATCCCGGGGCTTGTGACCACCGCTTTATCGGAGTCTTCTAGAACGATGGAGAAGCTTTCACCTCCAAGACTGACTTTATACCACACGCACCACTGTATACAGAAGTCGCTATCGCCGTTCTAACATATCTTAAGTGTTGAATCTGCATAAAGTCAGGCGTTCCCACGGCATTCTGGATGGTTTCTAGCAATCAATGCTCTTTATGGAGGCAATGGAGATTCACTTACGATGCTGCTGAAGCAAGGCTCCTAACGTGGAAGTGTGAGGGCAAAAACACATTTGAAAGTTTTATAACCGCCCTTAGGCAGGCTTGTAAGTGTGTAAACCCTGCATAATACTTACTTTTGGGGAGTATTGTGGGCACCACGGAGGATGATTGTCAACTGTGCCCCGAATTGGCGTGGCAGCTCTAGTGTAGTGAATGGTTTACTGCCCTAATTGCTTTTCATGCAAACTGTGCAGGCAACCACGCCCTAATTAGCTTTCTTGTTTACTGACGCAGAGAGGGGTCCCTGTTGGTCTTTTGCCCATAAGGTTAGAGCAAAAAGCAAAATTAAATAGATGAACTGAGGTTAGGCATGAAACCATAGTAATACGCAATATATGCATATATGCATGAGCCGCTGTGAAGAAAGAACCCTCGCGTTCCCTACATATTTGCAGTAAACCATGTTGCTTGTGTGGCTCTATCGCCAAAGGGTGTATATCAACAATTTTCTAACTGCCTGAACAGAGTGCAACGCGCCGAGCGGTGCTTGCTGTCTACCACACCTACTGCTAAAAGAAGCGGCTAGTTCTTCGAATTATAGAGTAGCCTGCTATGGGCTCTACAGGAATATCCCCTTCGTGGAAAGTATTGCGGCCCAATCAGCACTTTGACACTTTCTACCGCACTAGTTGTCGTTAGCTTACTTAGTAAGGAATGAAAGTTTTTGGCTTCTCTATTCATAAGTCTGATTTGCTGACGAGTGCTATGTCCCGATACAACAAGAAACGGCATTGTGTGTTTGTATGCATAATGCTATGTGCAACTAGCTATGAGTGCTCCGAATACTCGGGGTGTGAAGCTATGTGCATCATAGCTATTCCTCTGGTCCCATAGCGACAACTATAAGGATCGCGGAGAGAAAGAAGGCTGCAGCTGAACAGCATTCAGTAGCTTTTGTGTTAAAGTTACATTAAGTCAGGTGTTAAGTGCCTTTCTAACATGAAGTTAGATGGAGCACTACACTTGGTAGCACCGCATCGTTCAATGCAAGCATTTTTCCCTCACCCACTGGCATTGATTAGTAAAACTCCAGGTTTCCGGAAAACACCTATCTCGTCCGAGCTTCACATCACCTGATAGTTGAATAGTTTGCATTCTAACAACAGAATGAGAACAGAACCCTCTAGCAATGGAAGTAGACGGTGGGACGACGCGTGGTGAGCGCCAGAGACCGGCATGCAAGGTAAGGTCAACAATTTAGCTCTACAGCTGGTGACCAGGCACAATTAATTTAGCCAATAAGTTGTACGCATGCTTTCATCAGTAGTGCCAAAGATGAGATAGTTTCAGAAGATCTAGGATCCAACGATGCAACAAGATATAAAGCAAGTGTCTTTTTCAGCACGCTTACTGCATAAAACGTGCCTTGAGGGAGGCTCCATTTATGTAGGGCGATTCCCCTGCCTAAGGGGATTATTACACTTTAGGCCTTCATACAAGCCCTGGTTTATCAGTCTATGCCGAGATGAGCGCAGCTTCCCCCGACGTGGGTTTGCAAAAGCCACAACGTAGATGAATGGCTGGTTTATTAGTCACGCCTCTCAGGACTATCAGAGGTGTCATCTTACGTGAATCCAGCATGGGCACCAGCTCAATGATTGAAAAACTAGCCTGAGAGCCCTTCACACATGATGGAAAACTTTATAGCTACGGATCAACTGAAAGCAGGATCTGCATCTCTGGCTGCAAGGAAGACAATATTTAAAAGCCTATGGGTATGGAGGTGTGTCTACTGGCTCTAGCCTACAGTCTAATGTGAATGGTAAGGGAAAGCTAGGGAAAACCCAGTATTCTGAGCAGCTCCAGACAGCCCCTCAGGAGGGCACTGGATTCAATTGTGGAAGATTGGTCATAGAATCCGCAACTGGAAGCACATGGAAAAGCCGAAGACTTTTGGAAACGGAACTTAGTCCAGTGGACCCAAACTGCTTGGCAACCAAAGAATGCCAGGCAAAGAGACCGCGAGCCCCCAGAGTCTGCGGTGCAGTGAGAGGGGCTCCAGAGGATAAACCAGCTGAGATCGACTACGGGATCCACCCTGCACTGATACGGTTCCACAATAATGATCAACAATTGTTCGGGCTAATTGACATAACATGTTAAGCGGTTAGTTTATGCGATGGGACAGCGCACGTGTGGTCCACCTCTTGACTCAAAAGGGGTCTCCAAGAATCAGCAGGATCAGTGACTTCTGTCTTGATCCGTGCACAACGGCATATCCAGACGTGTGGCCCCTTACATAATGAAATAATTCTGTGTAAGCCATGGCGGATCCATAGAGATGCATGTGCACGGCCGAAACTGAGCTCGGAGAAGGTTAGTATTCCACAAGAGATAGGAAGGAGCCGTACATGGTCTTCTCAACAGCTTCAACGCGTTGACAGCGCAGATTGTCGCTGTACCAAGCCGGTTACAGTCGGTACCTCAACAAGGTAAGGTACCATCTCCATGTAAGCGGCTCAGCAGAGCCCGATTTTGGGCGTGCATTCTGTCTTATTGGGCTTCCAAGTCGATCGTCGTCAGATTATAGTTCGCCGTCTTCATGCACGAGTGGGCAGATATCAACAGTGATTGCTCAGAATGTATTTAGTTGAGACAAGCTACGAGCAGTCTGGCCACTTGCTGGTCGTCCAGTACACAGTATTCGAGTAATCTTCCACCAGCCAGAAGCTGTTTTTCGCCAGGTTGAAAGACTGCAAAGCAGGAAGAGAAGAATAGACGACAGACCGCTGATTAGCCTGAATGAGGCGAATGTATGAATACACCAGTGCTTTAGGACTTAAGCCACCATCCGTGCCGAGAAAGGGTGGGAGGTAGATCAAGTCGGCTTTAGGCCCCTAGATAAGATTTCTATGGACGAAACTTGTTGATAGATCAAACTGGGGAGTTTCGTGATAACTAAACTCAGCAGTAGTCCACTAAGTATTGGGCTCGGAAAACGCCTTCACATAGAGTCTTGTTCACGCTGATGACGAACAGACAACGACGTTCTACATTTACTCGCAAGCTGGCGTATACGGTCACAGCATGATCAACTGCAGTAGCATGCTAATCTGGATTATGTAACCCCGTCAAGCAGGGGAGGATGAGTATCGACTGGACCACCCCGTATGTTCTAGCTGCAACGTTCAAGAGCATCTACAGCACCTAGGGAGTGGTCCTCAATTGTTCCATGTCCAGCAGTGATGTGCTCATACGCACAAACATCTGGATTCAATGGGAAACTGTGCTTTTGCGTCCCTGCATTCTCGCTGCACTCGGGCTTGAACCTGACTACCAAAATATTTCTTCCAGATGTGCTCTAATAGCTGCTTTTCTAACTCAGTAAGGGACGAAATAGCATTTTGTAGGCGGGAGAACGGTAGCTGATGCCGTAGCAAGGATGCTTTTCGGTCGCCCTCCAGCTTTGCACATACTTGTTCTGGTCAATTAGTAGATTCATGTGCTTCTACAATTCATCGCTAACGACATACTGTTGGGTGTTATCCGAGGAGCCTAAGTGCCCGAGAAGTACTAGCTTCAAGCCTGGCTATCGGTTGACCGAAACTGTGCTGGCGTATACCGTACAAGAAATAAAACTCAACGTGGTGTGTTGGAGTCGAACATATTGCTAGCACTACCTATCTGGGAGGCCTCCTACTTTGCACACCAACTGTCGAGCTTTTGGTGGATCACAAGGGTATAAGGATGCTGATAATACTCGAGTTCTTAGCTTGCTAGAACACCGTCTGTGGTGTGGTTTTACAGTTAAATATCTAAAGGGCCCGGTGGACACATTTTCGTCTCTACTGTCTTGCGACGCCCCAGGAATTCACTACAGTGAAGTTCAACCTCTCTGTGTGGCGAAAAAAATTTTCTCTGCATCGTGTGCTATACCTATTCTACCACATCATGCGTATATGATATTACTGCCAAAGATAGAGGGGGATGAAGCAGTGCGACGTTGAGTTTGGCCTTCTATGGCTTAAAAGGGCTATGGGATTTAAATACGCGTGCGTGTTCAATTTGGCCCACAGTGTTACCATTTTAAACAGAGCAGAGACTGCTTGCATAAAAGCCCTTCTGGGATTTAGGCTACGGTCAGAAAAGCGTTCACACTTATTGTGGAGGTCTGGAGCGCGCACCGGGAGGCACGGCTGCCCACTGTCATGCCCAAAGCGCCAGCAGCTGAAGCCACTGAGCTCTCCCACATCCGAGGTTTTGCAAGTTTTTTGGCTCTTCAAGGCCTCAGACTGTGCTGGCCTTGAACTTGTCTGCTTAGTTACAAATAGGAGCTGGTTTGGTCCGCAGTGTGGCAAAGCATGGGGAATGATTATTTGGTCCACTCTTGCTGCTGCCAGGAAGTAACTCAACGATCACTCTTTCATCTGTACAAGCTTAACGGATTCTCCAGTATTGGCACTGTCGCGAGGTACACAAAATTGATTGCTGCTATGTGATGCTCTCTGTGACTAGTTCATACATTTATCACAATATGAATACTGCTAGGCATCCGAAGGTAGACGGACCGAAAGCCCGAGTAGCAGGCTTTTGCAATATTTAGGGCTTGATCATGAAACTCCTTATTGTATGGATTATTCTTCTTGCTTTTCGTCAGGGAGCGTATATAACATTACTAAAGCTGCTTAACAGGGTCGCTCCTGCAGCTGGTCTCCGCTAGGATGTCCTGCGATGCGGACCCAGGGATGGTGATGCGGGGTGAGTAGACACCCTCGCCGGTAACTGAACTGAGAGGACATCCTGAGCATGTAACCAAATGTACATCAAGGTCCTAAATGCACGGAGGTATAATAAAAGACGGTCGTTTACGTGCTTCGAGACTCAAGATTTGGTCCTACTTAATCGGCAGGATTTGAAAAAGCGGAGAAAATTAGATTTCTCAGGTTTGCAGCTATTTGGGTAGAACTGTGTGTGATTGGGTCCTGGAAGAACAATAGTTTTACTCTATCTCGAAGCCGGAAGTGGCATAGAGCTACTATTATTGGATTCCTGGAAAGGTTTCGAAATTCCTCACACTATTGACGTGCACCAATGCGCAGAGGAGTGAGCCCTGTTGAAGTGTATAATGCACCGGAAGCCATAAGAATGCTGGCGCGCCCAGAAGAGTTTAGATTGGAGTTTCTAGCAAAACGGAAGGTAAAGCAATGACTTCAGAAGTCCGAAAAGCAAGAACTGTTGACTTTGTTGCCTGCGGGAGAGTATGAAGTCCCGTTGGGTAAAGGCGACAGTTGTCATGAACGATAATCCTTTTCTTTGGTTGAGCCGGCACTATCGCCTATCAACACGCGCACTTTTCGAGTGGCCGACCGAGCACCTCGACTCCTGGAAGGTCAGATAGTGCGAAATTATTACAATAAAAAAAAAACACATCGAGAAGTAAAGTTCGCTGACCGCAACCTGGCTCAGCTACCCGCACCTTCATGCTTATGCGCCAAGGATACAGGCTTCGGGCCCATTTCGTGGGACCCTTGAAAGCTTTGCAGTCCCAGCGGAAGGCTATAAGCAATAATGTCTTCCAATATTGCTCTAGCATTTAGCTCATTACGACTAAAGCTTCAAAGCTCCTGGGCGCGCCCAGACAATGTATTTCAATGACAGGATTAAGAGGTGGCTGGTCAAAAGCAGAGATGAGAAGGAGTTTACTCGGAATTTCACAATCCCTCAAGTGAAAGGGAATCCTTATCGCAGAAGGTTTTCGATGACGCGTTGCCGTTTCAAATGCACTTACCTCATTGCTGGGTTTTTTTCGTTAATGCCGAAATTTATTGAGGCTACATGTACTCACTGTCAGCGCCAGAATAGTTGGCATAGATATAAGTGGGGCGGGGCGAGTGAAAATGGTATGCCCCAGGTGGCCTCTTCAAAGACGTGCAGTAAGGATGTGTCGGTGAAATCGCCGACCCATATTTTTCAGATGAGGAAACGGGGAAAAGGCTCTCTTGTGGCATGGTCGATAATTTTTAGCGTTCCATGGCTGGCAAACACACATGACAGTACCTTTTACTGCAAGCTCCTTGTTGTGGTCCATTCGATTTTGCCCGGTATATCTTCCCGCCTTATCCGCCACGGCAGGCGATGCATATTGCTGATTTCTGTGTGCAACTATAGTGTACTCTAAGAATGGTCAGGCTGCATGATCTATTGTATGCTGCATATCGGAAGCATGTGCCCGAGGTGTTTTCCTTGGAGAAGTACCCCACATGTTGATATCCTACAGCTTTGTCAAAGCGATGTGGAATAAATATGAGGAGTGAAGCTCTCTGCCTCTCTTAGACGTTAATGTGAATACTCGAAAGCTCTCTTGTTGATGATAGCCTCTCTTTTGGACTCGTTGGTGAGTGGGCCTGGTGCTGCATGCGTATATTGGAGGACCGCGTTTTTCTGCACGTGCATGCATCGGTATAAATCAGGTGGAGGAAAACTGCTCAGAGGTGAGACATGTGAGCAGCCTGAATATAAACATGGGATTGCACAGAGCGTGTGGCCCGCATGCATGTAACATTGGGTCATCGTTTCCTACGGTAACGATGGTCGGAGGAAAAACGAGATCTACGGCAAACATGCAAATTGGCGGATTCATTGCTGGACGTGGTTACACGTAACTAGGTTAGTGGCGTGTTCGTGCAATCTCAGAATGCATTGCCATATTATGCAGTGAAGCGTATGAAGGGGCCTATATGGAACATTTTTTGCTGCTCATGAACCGAGAGATGGGTTTGCTCGCGTCAAATACGTGTACGAATACGCAAAAGGAATAGTTTTAGATCTCTTATTTCCAAGGGAAATATATTGAGTGTAGAAGGAGAATTCGTTTGCTGTTCAGCTGTGTTCATGCTCAGGGTGTTCGTTTTTTTTTTTGGTGTTAGAAAGCTTGCCGTGCGGTTGCCGGGGAGGACCAACCGCCTTCAACACGAAGAAGCATTTCCTTCCGTGTCCTTCATCGTAAGAAAACCGATGCAGAGGTAGGACAAAGACGTTACTTATATTCGCTAGTTGAAAATCAAAGTTTGAGACAGAAATAGAGGCGAAGAATAGTACTGGGTCCAAAGTGATAGCACTTGATTCGCAGGATAAGGCATTTACGCGGGTGAGGGAGCATCGCAAGGTTCCTCTTAGTGGCAAATAGAGAAGAGCCGACGTGACTACGGCGAAGCGAGCATGCACTAAGAGCAATGCCTCAACGTCTAGCGGCGCAGCTGATCCATGTGAGTAAATTCAGATTTCTCACGTAGCGGATATCTATATTCCAGAAAGAGCAAGTAAATGGACGGGAACGTAGAAGCCACTGGAGTTCTTTGTCTAGTTGCGATATAAAAGTCCGTCCCAAAAAAAGTTCCGCAGGGCATTTGTAATAACCGGGACGCGTAAACCTACATTGGAGAAATTGTAAGCATGTAGGTAGGACGGTAAAATGAAGAAAAGAACATAAAATTGATCGTCACAGGGCCTGCAAATGTCCCCGCAAGAGATTGCGCCGTACTGTATGTTGCTTTTCTTTTATTTGTCAGCTGTTAAATTGCAGTGTCTATGCGACTATCGTAGCTTTCAACGGAATGGATTTTTTCTGGAGCGACCTGCACGTTTGCTAGGGGCAGAAGGCTGTTCCCGTGTCTGGCTCTGAAAAGTGCAGACAGGATAGACCTTTTGGGTGCTCTTTTATTGGAGAAACCGCGCTGCATAAAGAGTATATACAATGGTTTCTTGATAGTATCTGTGCAAACGCATAGAATTGGTTGTGTTTTTTTCAAGTGGTGAGCAACCGGCTGATCAGTCTCAGGTAGCGTCCTAAGCAGGCACGTGCTTGAAGGCACTTTGCCAACGGATGAGTGGAAAGACCAAAAGTGTTTTTATACGTCACAATATCGGTTGTCTGTCGAGTGGTGAACTGTCGTTGTAGTTTTAGAGCTTATGTATGTTCTTAATGGCATATACTGGCCAGGATGAGTGCTGCTATTACACGGAAAAGTCGAAGGTGTCGTGTAGAATTAATCCCATGTCGCATTTTTTTGAACACATTCTTAGCACAGAATTGTTTGTGGGAGAGAAGAAAGGCATGTAACTGCGAATACTTGTACCATGATATGTTGGTGCCACTGTGTGCAAAGTGTCTGATACCTGCTTACAAATTGTGGTGGAACGCAGGGAACAAAAATAGAGTAGTGCTGGAATGGTAGCTATGCCTTAACCGACCATCACGACAAAACTAGAATCGCACTGCCATATGAAGCCGCCTGCGGAAATCAAGAATAATAAACTACTTTGTGATATATTGCATACGTCGTATCCAAGAGTGACAGACTTCAGACCGTCTGTCGAAAAGCTTAGGCTGCAAAAAAAAATGTTTAGAGCGTCTTTAAACAGTACGTTTATGCAGCAGCAAGCAGACTACTATAAAAATTGTAGTAGACACTTTATTTATCAAGGTTAGAATTTTTTCTTTCTTGACCGGAGCACAGATATTGAGACGAGGTCTCGTTAACATTTTGTATTTGTGAAAGTGTTTACGTCTTCGATAAAAGTTTTGTTGGAATGTCGGAATTTTCGGTGTTTTTTCTGACTAGCTGGCGCTTTGCAAAGCAATATACGCATTGGACGTGTAGTGAAAAAGTTGCGTGCTACACTATTGACAGAAGAAGCGGCATTTAATAAAAACCTGTAATAAGCGAACTTGTTTCAGCGATCTGGTACGCCGTGTGGTGATAATTTCGGTTTATCTGTTTGAGCAGCGTTTGCCAAAAATTGCCCTAGCGTTGGTGATCTGTTTAGCGAATACGTTGATCTGACGTTGGGTGAAAACTACGTGTTCAGTATACTTCTGAGCGCTAAGCTGCAGTCAAATGCTTCAAAGACTAAAAATTTCCCTGAAAAGCTAATGAATTGTTTAGATCAGTAAACTGGAATACAAGCCCACAATGACCGCACAAAATTAGCTTTCTGCTTTAAAAAACTACGTTTTTTTTTCGCATAAATAAATATTAGCAGCCAATTAAAACGCTGTACGAATCTTATCAACTAAATTTTAAATACCAATTGATTACCCACTTTTGCTGAAAATGTTGTCACAGGGCCGTGTAGAGTAAATTTTTGATTGTCAGTGGATAGCTATTCCTTTTGATTGCAGCTTTTTCTCTCACGGTCTTATTCGGACAGGCATGATAATGAAAAGTTTTTTAAAGTAAATCTAGCGAAGTCAAAACCCTTGTTTACTAGAATGCAGAAAGATGGTTTTCTACACATGTTGTTAGATGTAATTAAATTCATAGAAGTGAGTGAAGATAATTAACATATATATAGCTCTCCAAAGTTTCAGTAGACTATTCGTTTTTATTTGTGGCCTACTTCGAAAAGATATTTTTAAACAAAAAGCGCTACGTATTGCTCAAATGCTATCACGGACTTCCTGGATGTGCTTCAGCAGGGTATCTTTGCATGGCTACTGCGGGCTGGTATTATAAGTCAATGGTCATTACTTGGTTTTTTGTATATGCAAAATGCAAGGTGTAAGGGCGCATTATGGCAGTGTGGCAGATTTGCTTTTAACGCAAAAAGTTGGTCTTGTTAATACTACTGGTGCATGTGGAGGCGTACGCTAGCCTGATTAGCCAACACATTTCAAAGAAAAAAGATACAGTAGCAAAGCCGGCATTCCATTAACGCAGAATTGCATGCCTTAGCCTGTGTGCGTTATGGCTTGTGATAACTAGTAGCCCATACTTTGGCGTAGTCTCTGTTCCTAACTTATTTGAAGTACTGCTACAAAGACGTGATTTGAAGAGAGCAAAGAGAATAGGTTTTAAACAGGCGAGCGGAGTATCTTCCAGCGAGCGATTGGACGTAGGCTTATTCATATCAAACGACGCATATTCAACAAAGGCTCGAGGAGAAGAACACGAATATACAAGCGTCGTATATGGTAATAAAAACAAATAAGTGTAGGTAACGCCTAATTTCCGTATTTGTGCTTCTAGGCATGGATGAAGATCATTTAATCAAAACCTTCCTACATATACATAAGTGTCAGTGCTCAAAGAGTAGCATGCTGTTATTGTTTTCCTGGTGCACGCCAAGTGACTAATTATCCAGATATGAAAGCGCTGGTGTATATACCCGTTAGTGTCAATGTGTATAAACCCGACAATGGCACCATACCATTGAACCTTTTCGAAATCTGAGGTTGTCAACTGTTGAGGTCTTTCACACAAGTTTTGATATCTCAACGTCAGATGGAATGCTAACGCATGCGGATCGCCTAAAATATTGCTATTCTCAAAGTGTTGATGCACAGCACCATAAAGAGTCAGGGCAATAGCACATGAAAGTCATGGACATTCAGGTTTTTGCCGACAAATTATACATTGGTTGCTGATGGCGCTCACGCTTGAAGAACCTTGACAAGCACACTACGAAAACAGGCGTCGAGTCCTAAGTGGCACGAATATGTGTTGCATTTTCCTATTTTTTTTAGAAAACCTTTAATCAAGAATATTTGGCTTTTCGCCTCTCTCAGAAGATAGCATCACTGGAGGCGCTCAAATGTTCCTCTGCTGTACTTTTTTTTTTAGGCGCCAATTGCAGAAAACGTGCTCCATGGCGTATATGAGCTTCCTGTTGCAACCAAAATTTACTTTGTCGCTGAACGTGCACCACATTTTCATTTAGCTAGCATTTTTTTTTGCTTTCGTGTTGTTTTTATTACAGATATAGACCCACAAAATAATCTTGTGCTGCACGCGTTCTTAAGCCTATATCAGTACGCTTGATTAAAATAACGTATCATGTTTCATCAAACGGTTTTTCGTCTACTAAAAAAAGCCTTTACGATACTTGGTTGATCCGCAAACAATTTTTTTGCGCTTATGTTTGAAAGATTTAATGTCACACACTACTAGCAGTTCTTTTTGAAAAAAAAAACATGTTGGGGAGTTTCGTTAGGTTGGTCACAGTAGACAATGCAATAGTTATATTTGGTCACTCACGATGCTTTTTATTCTGCAGACTATAGTGCTAGAAACTACATACATGCGAAGATATGCTGAAGCTCAGTGTTTGTTTCTACCTTATTGGTACAAAACAACATAGCAAAGCAGCTGCACTTAGTCAATGTGTTGCTGTTTTAGTCCTAAGCCTGTTTTTTTCGCAACATGCTTTTTAAGTATTCAGAGGTGGACTTCACCTCTTACAGGGCCTGCTCTGATATTTCACCAATACAGAATACCTTTTTCTGTTCGTCAACCTAGCTGCATTTAAGACCATAATGAAATTATCCGTAACAGCCTAGCCTGTCTCCAAAAACTGGTGACAAATACAATAATCCGCATTCTTTTCTCTATGAAAAACTCCGTTTTGCATGAGAAGTTTTCGATTACCGTAACTCCATTACAACCTAAGGCTGTTCGATCTCACAGACGCCGTAAGGAAAATCGTAGATCCCATCCTGTCCAATGTGAATAGAAATCAACTCAGAACCATCGACATGCATGCAAAACAATTTAGTGTCGAATAGTCTTAAACGACTGCCCTTAAGTGTTTAGGAGTGTCAGACTTTACCGGATATTTATCATGCTAGGGATAAAACAAAGCCCACAGTCAATTGAAAATATGAAAATTGTGCTGAACCTCTGCCCACACACTGTTGCTAGCTGAACCTTAGTTTTGCAGAATTCTATAAAATCACTACTCTGAGGCGGTTTCAAAAGACAGTCAAAAAATGAAAGCAGCATTTTCATTCAACCAACGCTCTTAGAAGCAAAACTACTAAGCTTTTTTGTACACTTACTCGCACAAACACCTTAAACTACCAGTGTCAACATGGGGACACGGAAACAGCGAATTACTCGTCAAATCCCAAAAGTTCTATACTCACGCTTGGTTTCCTTTTCAATGACAGCGCAGCTAAAACCAAAGCCAACGTTTCCTCATTTAAATTATAATACAACAGCTGGATTTGCTGAGCGGAGATATGCTGTATTAAGGGTTTAAAACCAACACTACTAAACACCATGTTTTGCTCTTAACACTTGTTTAGTAGCTTACACATCCGAATATCCCCGCAACCCCAAAGAGTTATACACATACTAACCTATTAAACAGTTTCTCGTTTTTCAAACACATAAATCTGAATTAATTTTCTATGCTTCGGTGCCTTACTGTGTCGCAATATCCTTTGATACATTTATTTTCCAAAGACACACAACACGGTTTGGCTTTTCAGCATGCCCATATGTTCCCATCTCTAGCGACAAGCGCCCAGCGGAAATAGGCAGCAAAGTACTGTGCGAAAGAAATATTTACCTATCCAAAAATATGGTATGGCTATAGCTCTTGTTACACTACTTGCATGTTCGTTTAGGCTATTGAGAAACACGATATTCCTCTGTGTACGCTCTCAATCTCTACCTGTCTCTACGTCAGTAATCACATAGCATTGGCATGCTGCTATGTGCAACCTACATTACAAAACGCACGAACCTAAGCACTGGTTGCCAGCCACGCGTGTATGCTGAACAGCCCATCAACACGCGCGCCTTGCAATTATTGACTTTAGCATTCTTGGTGGACACAAACTCTACCGGGTCGCTCAGTACGTTCAAGATTTGACACCACGATTGCCCCTTGTGGTCTCTCACGGTAAAGCACCAAAAAAAATTTTTGTCCTATGAAGTCATTGCCTACTGGCAGCAAGAAAAGACTCATATCAAGCACCGTTCCGCAAACTTAATTCCAGTTTGAAAGCGCAAGCTAATACCACCCACTTCATGGAGCAGTGGTGTACTACAATAGGTTGATCCGACAGAAATGAAAAATGCTCACATTGTCGCCATCTGCGGTTCCCTGGCACTGTCCTACGCTCAATGCATTGTTAGGTGGAATCCACCTCCTGGAAACCCACAGAGAAGTAACGCTCCCTCTAACACGGAAACAAGAGAAAGCTCCGAAGCGCCTTCAACTCACCTTGTCCATTTACGAACTATTCCCCATAGCCACAATGTCAACACCATTACTAAAAAGGTTAAGTGAGTAATCCAATATTTGCTATTTCTACGACAGAACATGGCAGCAGCAACGCTGAAAATACTTAAATATCAACTAATGCTCTAATGTTGTTAAACCAGATGCGTCAGAATTCTTCCAAAGGAGTCCTGACAGTGCAAACCGCCGCTCTCGTTTACGCGCAATTTAGGATTTCCATGCACTCGTAACTTTTTATGCGTGACTAAACAACGCCATCTTGCATAGCAACTGGTAAAACGTGAGTCATAAGCTTAGTGCACAGTAACATCGAAGAAATCAAGAATTTCCTTCACAGCTGTAAACCGAAGGAATGAAATTTGAACTATGTAGAAAATTAGCCATACTTCCTGCCGTGTCTTTTTGGTACGGCATCACGACCTTGGTCAAAAATCACCAAGTCAATGACCCAAACTGAACTTCGCGACGCGCCATGGCTCTGCACCTTCCACTTCCCTTTTCTGTAATGGATTTTATCATCTAGACTTTCACAATTGGTATACAGCCAGCTTGAAGAAATAGATTTCATGTACCGTTAAGACTATGACTACCAGAGATGCTGATCAAAATACCGGAAACAAACATGTAGAAACACAGCTGGCACAGAAAGAGTATGTAAAAAAACGTCGAGATCGGGATAAAAAAACGTAATTAAACAACAATGGATGGACAATAAATTCGACATTCAAAAGTTAAACCTTCCAAGTAGTGAATTCTTACATTTGGAACCTACAGGACCCCACTAACTCAAATAAGCCTGGCGGGACCAGAGGGCCAACCACTAGAGGCCCTTTCTAAAGAAAGCTGGTGTGTCGGGAACAAGGAATCCTACAATTAGCGTCCTCGAGATCGAGCGAGTACGAATGATAACGTGCCTAGTGGGCGACCGGAGAGCGTGTCAGACTGTTCGTGGTGCGTCTGTCCTCAACGGTCTATTAATTTTTGATCGTGACCACAAACGCCTTTCAAATTGTGTGCAGCAATACAATAGCCGTAAATCGACGAGTATTCACCAAGCACGCCAATTGTATCTTCATGGCCATTCAATGTTTAGTGAGCCAGTGAGCACTCTTCGCATGCTTAGCCCAGATCCTAATAACGACAATACTGGTAGCCAAGTCGGCAGGATGGCGCACTTTCAGACACAGTACTAATTCTAAGCGCCCTGAGCGACAGAAGGGAATATAAAGGTGCACCCGTTACTCCATCGCGCTAAGGCAGCTTGAAAATTTCTTACAGCACATCTTGGGTATGGCATTTCATGAGCAAGCGTAAGTTGCTGGAAGAAGGCTTTCGAGGTTGAATGATATTTACTCCGTAGGCCCCTTTTCCTACCCATATAGAGACTGGGCTAGAATGCTCTCGGCCGATTCTCTGCATGAAGCATTGAACGTATCAATGTGACGGTGTTTCGGACTTCCAACCACTGGACGGAACTATTGGGATGACTAAAGCTTAGAAAACCCTAAACACCCCAAGGCATGTGAATATCCCGGTAACCCTTTTCGCGAACGTACATGTCAGTTCAGCAAAATATCAATCTAGGATGAAGGGCATACCCAGTACCAGCCCTGCAAGACTTTGCTTTGTGCGTTACCTACACCAGAGAGTGAAAAATATGTTTACATACCATTCCATGGACATGCGCAAGTAGAAGAAAGCCTCATGTCCGAAACCATGCAACTTCATTCCTCGCACACATTCGCCGGAGACTTTCATCCATCCAACAGACCGGGCAGACATACGTAGCTTGCATCGCCCCTCATAGCTGGCAGAAGCATAACTACTGGCAACTATATCAGTTTCGCTATCGAGGTCCGTTCCTATGTTCCAAATAGGCAGAGCGGTCTCATACTGTCCTAGTACAATCCCTCATACACGCTACTCGATCATAGGGCCGACTCCCCCCGATTCGTTGTTCAGCAATTGGATGTACAACACCTGTGAATGGCACACTTCGCAACATACACCGACTCTAGTACACGAAGCATCTTGTACAATACGTGACAACTAAAGGGGCTGCTAACAAGACGTCCAAAAACAAGTGATGATCTGAAGATCCTTTGTTTGTGGAAGTTCCCATACTCCTTTCTCAAGCATTCCGTGAAAGCAGACGCTAAGACATTGTATCAATACGAAAAGACACCGACACAAAAAATATGGCCACATCAGCAGCCCCTTGAAAAATCCGATCATCGAGTGGAAGGCCGGCTATCAGGGATGGCTAGCGGGTTACGGCAAGCGACGAGGATAAAAGAGTGACAGGCCAGAGAGGCTCTCATGCGCTGAAAACTAAGCAAGGATAGCCTCAGTTTTATCAAAAGTGGACGATCGCATCACTTTCATAGCAATGCTCGTATGCCTCAAGCGCAGTCACGCACTGCAGTACTCCACCTATGGTGGCATTTGATGTCAAGCCACAAAATGCCTCAAAGTCAACTGAGGCGCCATAGTCAGCGTGATCCGCCACCAAGTACGAGGCCTTGAGCCAATGGCTGCAGGCTGCTCTATGAAGAGGCTTGCCTGCAAAAAAATTAAAATAGTTACAACTCACAAATAGCCCTAAGCGAAACACCGGCATTCCAGGGGCTGTACGGTTTGAGACCGACTCAGCGAGGAAATAGGGAACGGCACAAGAGTCAGCTGAAAAATTGGGCGGGGAATCTGTCATGCCATCAGAAGGTCATTTTACATGCAATGCCAGGGGAGCATTGCACAATCAACCACGATGGCAGGTGATACTTCGCCACAGTCGACTGTCGTCGGAGTCTCCTGGAGCAGAATTTTGCTGCATATATCGGCTGCAGACGCCTCCACTGCTCAGCCAGAAATTTCACAACTCCGCAGTATAGTAAATCAGCTCAGACGTCTTGCAGCAAGCCGGCATAACCAAGCTACGTATCCCCACCAAGTTGCCACCAAGTGCCCTATCGCTGACAACCGACACGGTAGTTGCTTAGCTGACAGTTCGGCTATTCTAATGGCTTGCAAAGGTCAAACTCAGTGACTCTGCTACGCAACATCCGGATGGAGAAGTCTATTTAGAACGCACGAAAGGGACAAACTCATTATGGGTTTACTATAACTACTCTTTTAAGAGGCTTGCACGCGCTGCGTGGCTCTCGTGTTGGCGTATACCCATGCACATCATCTACAATCTTGTATACTTGCCGATGGCGACTCTCGGGAGCCAAGAACGCGTGAGCCTTTTAAGCGCTCTGTGGCAGGGCAAAGAATCGACGCTTTGATGGACACGAAAGCCTGTCAGTCCGTCGGGATGGGATGACCAGTTCTGGGATTGCCATTTCACCATACAATATCAATCACACCAGTGGTTCAAGCTAGCCTGTGGGACAACTGTCTCGAAAAAATGCTGTTGAGGGGTCACTGGTCACATATGGGACTGTTGGAAGATACCTTACTCAAATTGTGCCCGGCACAGCGCAATAAGTGATATCCGACGTGGACTGGTTGTCAGAAGGAGCGAACTTCTTCTCAGAAGGATGCAGACAAGAGGTCTTCACGTAGCAGCTCCACAGCTTATTTTTGCCGGCAAAACAATAGCCAGCCTAACAAAATATGTCATCACAGACTGGGCGGAGGACTACAGCTAAACGCAAAGCCCGCCTAAAGCTGCTTGCGGACGTACGGTAAAAGGGAACATAGAGGAAGCCAACCGGAGTGCGTTGACTAGTTCAGCGATGCACATCATCCTCCGTAACAGGGGTACTTACCAAATGAATAATCTCTGTATACAGAATATTTGCTGGCAGCAGGGGACTGAGACCTCAAAGCTCTAACAAAGTAGCATCTTTGCACAGCTCGAAACTGGAATAAAAGCAGACACACAGAAAACGAGCCAGTGGCCGGTGTTGGGAGTGACAGGAGACTTAGTGACAGCAAACAGACAAAGTTTTATCACGAATTGATTCCTCCTATTCGTTTTCGGCTCATGATGACTCGCAAGCCACAGTCTCCTTTTTAAGTGGAAGACCTTTAATTGGTCCCAAAAAGCAAGCTTTTCCTACAAAATGGCACCACTCTCCCAAGGCTACCTACTGACGTTTTCCCAGCTAGTGTAAACAGCTGCACACGTGCAGCGTTCGGCCGTAAGTACGATTAATCCATATGCTCAACCACAGAAACCGGAGAGAACGTCAGCGAAAGCCATTGCGCGTCTACGAGGTTTAACAGATAGGTCGGCTGGGAAAAATCATGGTAAGTCGATCAGGGCTCCTGGCAAATATTATACGTTGGTCATGAATCGTCAAGGGCTCAAAAAAATTGATCATTGAGGCTGAATGTTGTTTTACTGAAATCCGAAGCTGGGGATTTCACTGGAATGGAGACAGAACAAAGCTTTGAGCAAGCTTGGTTGGCGCGTGGGGACCAATACAATACAGAGCAGCCCTGTGAGGCAATATCAATTACTAGTTACGGGATTCGGGCTAGACACAACAGCAGGGATTTGCGCATTCCTGCCATTAAGCGGAAAGAGAGTAAGCCATTTACATGGAGTATTTTTTTCACCTAGAGCAGCAACCTAACGTCCCACATCATTCTTCTAGCAAAATTCTTCAGACACTGGAAGTACTTGAAGAAAGTGTGCTAATCTCATTACTGGAATATATCGAGTACTTGGAACGCCGAGAGGTAGCAAAAAAGGATCCTACACAGACCTCTAATGTAAAGGCGATTAAGACCTGGGTGGAGGAAGTGGTTAGTGGCAGCAGACTGAAAGATTTTTCTCAGCGCGGATATACTGCACGACGTTAGCAGGGCTTATATTTGCTAAATCCGCAAGTGTGGGCTATGGGACCAGGAGGAGGGAGACTATTTTAGTGGGGACATTCCGCAGTCCTTGTTGTAGACGGTTCTCAACTATCACAACATAAGCACTGAATTCGCAAAGCGCATACGTGTTAGGTGGAAATGAGTCAGGGTACACGGTCGACGGAGTTCTGCAGCAAAAACGTAAGAATACGATTTATCGAGGCGTGGATAGCCCGTTGTATGGCAGCATTATGCAATTAATGCAAAAGGTTTCAGGCGCTGCTTGAAGCATTGAGCGAATCCTGACGCTCTTGACGGTTGAGGAAGTGACTCACGACACGGATCATAGAACACTCGCGTTGACCTTGAAACTAAAAGCAGCAAGATCAGTCAGGGCAAAACTGGCCAAATGGCCGAAAAAGCATTATGGGATCTGGAGGACCTGCCAATTAAATATCCGCTCGGTTGTATTAAGAGCGCGGCCTATAGTCAAGCAAAACGCATGTTGACAGAACTTAGCAAAAGAAAGAACATCGTTTTCATCAAGTTAATTAGGCGTGTCAGCAAGAAGGTGCCGTGCGCAGTAGACTATCATCAAAACTTTCCCTTCAGGTGTTGGCCTGTCAGTTGAAAGGGCACTCCGCGCACTAACACCATAAGAATAAGAGACCCTGTACTGAGGTGTTCTCACCGTGAAGGCAGATCGATGTGACTGCCACTGAAAACTACACAAGATTCCGTCACTATTTCACACTTCCTTGAAGCTGCATGTTTTTATAATGCAGGGGATCCATTGCCGTGCATCATTATGGGTCAGGCCAATGTCAAGGCGAGTATTCGGTACCTAAAGTGTAGCTAGCTGCATTTGGATGCATCCAAGGTGGTGTGCTCTGTGGCAATGCGACAAAGCAAGCTCCACCTGCACGTAATGGTGTATGCATAGAACCTTGTCTCTATCCAATAATTTTTTAAGTTTTAATTTTGCATAAATTTGGTTGTTTTCGTAAACCTCTATATCATTTCTAATGGCAGTCGCTAGTCCTTTAGGCCCTGCGGTTTTACACACGGGTGCGTAGCTGCAGGCTCAATGAGCGTGAAAGTAAGAAAACAAACATCGATTTAAGAAGGCGTCTTTCTTTAGTATCTACAATCAGTCCCAAGGCAGGAACAGAACTGCTTCTTGGCATGCTTTTCTACAGCCATTTGGGAACCTTGGGTTGAGTTGTTATCCGTTTTGGGACATTGCCACGCACACACCGGATCTTCGTATGAGATCTTCACTACCACGGCATGGTAAGGAGGGTCAGGTTTGCACCGATGCTGATCGGCAAGCACCATTCCATGGTCGCTTTGGTGTCGTCACAGCCGTCCATAGCCACTTAATGATCTCTGGGCCCTAAACCTTGGGTCGCAATGGCTATTTGGGAGCCTGCTCACACACGTTGAATACTGCTTCGATTTGCGAAAAAAGGGATGGCGGATTGAATATAGTGGTAGGTCAAAAGATGTTCCTCCTTAATATAGGCTGCATGAAGTGTACAGAACCAACGCTACACACCTTGGTAAACTGAGCTGCTCACCGCACTACCAGAGCAAGGCAATCCATGGACAGCACAGTTTAAAGATATATATAGTAAATAACTGCACTGAATACGCATGCGCTCTTACTTCCATTGACACCGCAAGGACCCTATAGCTTCTGATTGACGGGTAAGGTCTATACTTCTTATTTTACTGGAGAAACGGTTCAGGTACTGAGGTGGGTCTCTAGCATCTACCAGCACTGGTAGCCAAAATTAGGCATAAGCATGAAACGGTCTCGCACATCAAAGTCGAGGCTGTGCACTACGGATCACTGCAGGTAATGATGCAGTGTATTTCAAGCCAAATAGGGGAGACCATTTTATAACGCATACAACTAAAGATCTAACCACACCTTTCTGCCAGAAACACCGCGGTGGCAGTATCGCACCACGAAACTTAATAGGCTCGTTCTTCTATTTTTATCAACGGCGCACGCCGGTGGTAGTAGGGTTCACCGTACTCCGTTCAATTTAACGCTAAAATACGTGCATACCACATATGACTGTATGTCACATCAATCGGTGGCTGGCACAGCAGCTCCTCCGGCGGTGGCTTTGGCCTTTGATGCGCAAAAAGCTAAGAGGTCTTCGCTCTTCTTCAATTTTTTTGTGACTTTCCATTCCACGTCACTCTCAGGACATTTCTACTCTACTACGAACTCTTCGTCCGCTTCCTGTTAGCAAATCTGCATCAGGGTTCCAGCCTACTTTTCTGGGTAGTCCCCATCTACGCCCTAAGCCTCCAGTTTTTAATAATTTGGTCAAACCGTACAATTGATGCATAGCCTGTTGAGAGCAGCGAGGGGCAACATGAAAGACGGGATGTTGCAACTTGATGGGAGGACGCTGGATCGTCTTCGATCAGGCCAACAAAACAACGCTTAAACGACTGTGTGGTGGGCTTGCATTAAGCCGGGGGGAGCCAAACTAGGTCACCTTCAGCGAAACCCACTTTTATATGAGTTTTGTCTGCGTAGTTGCTGTGTAGTGCCTGAGCTAGCCCAATGAGAGCTGCTGCACCCTTAACCAGTTTGAGAAAGCGTTGCGCTGTAGGCGCTGATGTGGCCTCAAGCTCAGCAGCGGGGTCTTAGTGCGTAGCACTCAGGATTGACCCCTATTCTATTGATGGGCGTAACATTCTGCACTGCAAGCCTATTTGCCGCCCCTGCTTTAGAGAATAGAGACTCCATAACGACTTGTCGCCTTCGATGTATGTATGCAGCGCCTGCAGAAAGCCGCGCCGAACCCGCTTTTTCTGGGCTGTTAAATTTGGGGCGCCAGACATTTGGAAGAGCTTCAGTGGTCTTCGAGCTGCTTCAAAGAGCTTCAAGAATTGCAGAACAAAGTAAGCATCCCTGTCTGATAATAGTGTTGGTGGTAACTCATGATAACATACTAGGCGTTCCCTCAACAAATCAAAGGCACTGGCAGCCTTTACACTAGTAAGGACACGGATGAAGCGAACCATCTTGCCCAATGTACTCAGTATTCGAAAGCTGTATTGCGCCTTTTCGCTGTGCGCGGTTACAGCATACTAAAATTCAGTAACACTAGCGCCCACTGCCTTTTAGCAGCTTGAAAAGACTGATCTGGGAAAGTCAGTTTCACACAGATGCATTAGATTGCTTTGTAGTCTGTAGAGAATGCCACCTAGTCCTTGAGGTAGCTGCATATGCCAAGTCAGCACGCCTGTCTTTTAGGAGTAGCGTATGCCTTGCTTGTACCCTTGTGCCGTGCCATATGATTGACATGGGTTTGGTGCATTCACACTTGTGATAGATTTTGTCAAGGCTAAAGAGACATTGCAGGGCCCTAGATGGGGAGCTCAAGTAAGCTGCGGAGGGGCTTGAACTCACACTATGTTCCCTGAGCTTACTCATAGCCATATGTAATCTGTTGGCTTGCCCTACCTGAAGGACATGTGCACAATTCTCTTTCTATTGTAGGCAATGATACCAGCATTTTTCCTCACGGTAACTTTTCTCACTGCGATGGTCTCTGGCGGGCTGCGATGGAGTGAACTGCTACCACCAGATTTGTGTTCAATGCATAAACCTTGGAAGTACAAGAATAAGTCAAGGCACCTTGGTGCGAGCGGGGGCATGGGTATTGTTGATTTGAGGTGCAACAATTACGGCCACGGTCTATGGTCTGCACATGCCTTAAAAAGCTGCAATCAGTGCTGGGTGCAACTTTTCCAGAGCCTATATGAGGGTTACTATTCCATAGTAACACACTGCATATTGTTCTTTGGCATCAAACATCTTGATACTCACAAACGCATTTGGCTTATCAGCTTGCTTCCGTGGTCCATCAACTGCGTATTTTAATGTATCTCAGTAGAAACACAAGGCCTGCTGGAATCAAGATTTACCAAGGTTGTAAAGTCGACTACTGTGTGTCTCGAAGCATTCACCACTGCAGAAGCCTTTAACTTCACTGGAGTCAGTCTCTTCCGTAAACTTCACAAGCAATGTCCCCATGTCAGCGGAGGTTGCCCTCCTTATAAATATATGCTGGTAGCTAACAGTGTGAAAGAGCTGCGCTACACGTGTTTCGTTGTACAGCTCTTCTAGACATATTTATAACCTTGATTTTCCAGCGATTGCGCATTATTCAGTGGGCTGCCACCCTGTATCCCAGTAATTTAATTGGAGAGGTGCCAAGAATACACTTCCTACACTAGAAAAAGATGTAGTGTGCCCGGAAAATTCCCAACACTCTGTCCACCAGTCTGACGTGAAAATTTCGTCGCGCTGTGTACCAGACCTCTGTCCAGGTAGATGCTTATTCCATTCTTCATGGGTCGTGGGAGCATTATAGGCTATTACTCGAACGCCCCTGGAGATCCTAGCAAGCCAAACACATGGCCTCGAAGTTGCATTGGCGCATGCAGATACCGAATGTAGTCATATTCCGTACTGGTTCTCTGGTACCCGGAGTGTTAGATCAGCATATTTATAGGCATAAGAAATCTTTGCACTGCATAGCATGCCCAAAACCTCTTAAAGCATGAGTAACGGGTATTGGGGCGGGGGTGTGGGGGCGGACGTTGTCAAGGCGTTTAGTTCCTAATGAATTCTACAAGGTATTGCCTCTTGCCCAACGCGCCATTTTTTCTTTGTGATTATCGTGGGTAGTGCGGCTAAAGCAGACAAAGCGTGACTTAATAAGTTCCCCAGCTCCTGCACTACCATCCTCCGCAACCCAAGCTGTTCCCGACTGAGCCGGTAGTTCGCCCCTTCACTTGGCATCTTGTAGGGCATCAGTGCGGCGATGATCCTGGTGACTGTTGCATGTGACAGGACAGGCCAATGCGTAAAAACAAGTGACGCTAGAGATACAGCTCTTGTTCGCCGCGTTTTTCGACGGGCGTCTTGTACCCAATTGCCATTCTGCAAAGAAACGGTGGGTCGCCTCACTGGCCGGCGTTACCGCTCAGTGTCACGCAGTCTCTCTCTTCTGCTAAGAGTCATAGGTGCTTTGTCTTAGCGCACTTTTCGCTTCTTTTGGTGCTTTGAGGCCAGCTTCACAGGTATGTGAACCACCATCATCTACCTCGGTAGAATCATTCCAGATGGCAGCGGCAACGCAAATTTCCAGCTGAGATCGTCGATCTTGTGTCCAACTCCTCCCACTGCACCTGTTGAACATCTAGTTTATTGGCAGGAGTTTTCGAATTGCTTGCAAGGCCTTGTACCTCTTCGATGCCTGGCGTACAAGAATCACTGCCTGCGGCGGCCATCCGTTGAGCGTCCTCCGCCATCTGGCGGTGTCCTGCTACTGCTTTGTCCTCTGCTTCTTTCACGCCTTGTTTGACATCGGCTGCTGCGTGGCGTGTTGCGCTGTTCGTGAACTTTGTCGCCCTCTTGCTTTTGACTATTGGTCCTGTGCATGTAGTGCGCTTCCGCTCTATCGGCTTCCACTTTTTCCTCATCATGGAAAAAAAATTATTTTTCCTCATGAGTGGTCCTGGCTTTTGGTAGTATATTCCTGCCGACGCATGTGCTCTTCATTAGTGATCTAACTTGTTCGACGAAGCGCACACTAAGATCATCAGTGATTCTCTCCACCAAGTTTAAGCCTATCTATATCGGACGTTGTACCCCGTTTCCCTTTTTTCGACCCTTCTCTGCCCTGTACGATGCTGGTCTAAATCGTATTTCCAGATTGCTCCGACAAATTTTAAGATCTCAAGGTCCCGTCTGAAACAGCATGTCAGTCGATGATTACGACGATTCTGTCGAGAGCATATTTTCTACCTTCCACGCAGCATGGGCTTCCTTCTGTCCCGCTACTTTGAGCTGAGCTCATCAGTTCTTGTAGCGTAGCTTAATACGGATAACGGACTTGCCCCTTCCGCGTCAATAGGGTGACATACTTGCTTTTTTCTGCACAAATGGGCTAGTGTTTTCTCTTATCCCGTGGCTGAGTCTATCGTCTGCGTCATCAATGTGTTCTGAGGTAAGCTGAACGTTGCTTTTTCCTGTGTCATCTGGGCTGCCAATTGTGCCATGCACGCCGGTAACATCTTGTAGCCTTGGCTACTTCTGCGCTAAGAGAACGACGTGCTGACCCCTAAGAAGGATCTCTCTGTAGCCATGTCGCTAAGCTCCTCCTTTCAATATTTCATTCGTCTAGGCTTGCTGACATGCGAGCCGCATGCGCCTTGGCAGTTAGCTGGCTCGGTTTTGCTTGGCCTGTAGGCTCAAAACTGGGGGCCTTCTTCCTCGATAATTATTTCGGCAACAGTGTTGCCACTTGCCCCAATGTACCGCATCTGTGGCACTGATCGTCATTATTCTTTGTGACAAAGTTTCCAGTCAGGCCTTCCCGGGGCTGTACTCGGATCCGTCGTACCTGAACCACCTTGTCCAGTTCCATCATCGAGAGCTGATCCCCTACTCGATTCTTCCTGGACTAGCAACCCTGGCAGCCCCTTGCTAAAGCTTTCGTTTTCTAGTAGACTCACCCAGTCACGACCAGGCTCCAACCTTTGCTTGCCGGTACTTCTGTAGTATTTTCCACCTTCGGCATTCGGTACACGTCAGCCTTCTCAGGATGGTTTGGACTTACCCTGAACCTCTCCCGAGTCTTTCCGCTGAGATCTAATCCTATATCGGATATTCTCTAACAATTTCATAGCCTTCGGCTCAATGCGTCTTACTTATCTCCAACCATGAATCGGATTTTTGTGATAGTGCACCCCTCCCCATGTGAGCAAGGCGTAATACTAACGGCTGTTAAAGTAAATCCTCCAAGGCCGCGATGCCCCGCAGGATAAAGCGTTGAACGATTTTCAACGTGCCTGGCACTATACTTACCGCTGGGCGCTGTGTCTTGCGATACTACATAAAGGCGTTGATCTTTAGGAAGGCAGAGATGTAAGCGCGCCGCTCCTCTTAAGTAAGATCAGGTGCATTGTAGTACTGCTACACCTGCTTTAGCTACTCCCTCGGATTAGCGGGGGGAAAACATAGCTGGAGACTTACAACACGTTTTTATGCTCCCTTATTTACTATTAAGAGATGCCAAACAGTCGTCGATAGGTGTCGATGCCACCTCCATCACCTTTTGGATAGATCTGACACCTTTCGCATCCGGCCTCCTGCCCTGTCATTCAATGACTTTCTGAGCGTCGAGGTACTCTCCACTTGGCAGCTTTATGGTCTTATGTGCAATGTTCTTAGTGAACTTCCTGCATCTGGTGTTAGCATGGCTGCTGGGTCAACCGCAGCATGCTGGGCGGGCGTTCTAGAGGGCCGTTTCCTGGTATTGGCCCTCGCGAAGCTATATTATTGATGCTCGCCGTTGACCACTTTGTTTGCGAATGCTCTGTTATCAGTGGTGGCGGCTGCTTTTAGCTAGCCAATATGCCCCTCCCGCCATACGCGCTTTCGTATCGGGCGGCAGTTGTGGGTAGTCGTCAGCTAACTTTGCTGACTCTTTGTCTGCCATACTGTGTTGTAAATGCAAAAACCAATATGAATTCTATTGTAGCCGCGGGAAAGGGGGTCATGAGTGCGTTCGTGCGTAGGCCGTTCTATGGGCTGCGGCGTGGAGTCAAGCCTTGGGCTCACTCGGCAATGCACTATGGAAGATAGTGGTGGGTTTTCCAGTACTTCTGCTAGCTTTACAGCAGCAGAAAACAAGGTACTAGCCACAAATTCCCTGCCTGGCCATAGTCCACTTCTCGCTTTTCGCCATCTTCCCAGGCTCATCACCGCGCAGGAGCAATGTGAGACCACCAAAGGTCTTTTTCTTGCACCACAACTGTGAAAGCTCCATTAAGTAATCTCTAGGAGGCAGGGGTGTAGGCTCCAAGGATTATCAAGCTACGAAGTATGAGTTCTCAGGTAGCTTTTTTCCGCCCTGTTTTGTAATCTCGAGATCAGGCAATCAATAACAACCTGTTTTAGGAATTAGGCTTATTGACCAAACCCCCTGACTCCCTCAGCATCTTCACCATGGTCTATTAGCAAGGGGCTCCAATCCTGACCAATTGTGCACCTGCTGAGATTTCAGACTCGATACTATTCTAAACTTCCTAAGATCCCTTGCAGCGCCTCATTACTACCATTTTTTTGTTGAAAAATGCAAATGAATAATCAGAAAAGCTACCCTTGGAATTAATCGCTTTCCAAACTTTTACGGTCACTGGACCTACTGCTGCGCGGCTGTGAGTTACGCTCCAGTGCGAAAAAATCAGTCTTCGCCATTATAATTGCTGCAATCCTTTGACAGATCACTAACCCCAGTGCAAAGTAAACACTTACAGACGGATAGGTCGTCAAAAATGCCCTTAACGTGAAGTGCTGCATTGAAGCCAAGTAGGCAACCCTGGTGAATAGCCTCCGTATTCGCCCATTGTGCACCAGTGCCACTTCAGGCGCAAGCACCTAGCTGGAAAAATAATTTGGCTATGTGCTTACTCTTCATCAGCTCCCATAGCTGAGTTCGATTCCCTTGTTTAGCTTACTACGGAAGAATAACGTGCAGTCATAAGAAATTCTGGAATAAGAACCTTTCCATCATTTATTTTTTACATGCAAAATCTCATAACATAGATGATCACTCGTTCGCACTACACCTTTAAAGGGGCTGAGGGGTGTACTAGATTGTGGGCGTATACGGGTTGTAGTCCTTTAAGTTTCAGTTCTTGGAGTGTGCTTAAACTGCGAAGATAACAGTTGGACGCGAGATTGTAAAGCTAGTTTTACTGTTTGTAAGCATAGCAAAAGTCTAAGATGATTGCGCACTGCAGTGTTATGTAAGGGGATTGAACTATTTTCGAAAATTGCTGGTGGCTTCCTCAGATATGAGGCATTTGGTTCCGGATACGCCAAATTAAAATTATTCCCACCAGTAGGCGCCATCGAAAGAGACCATGACAGGTTGTTGGCACATTAATGTTTTTAGCCATGTGGAAGGTATCAGATTATTTTGCTGCACTCTATGGAGTTGAAATTGGGCATTACTACCTCAACAGCCTCGCTAGATGGAACTGCGTGAGCGGTGCGCCCAACGTAGTCAAGGACAGCCCAGCCCTCGCCCGCAAGTAGCTTACAAGCCTGTTGAGCCATTTTTTCCACCTCACCTGCGCTGGTATACAGAGAGGCATAAGTGTGAGCTTGGGACAGGGTATACCCTGGAGTTACCATAATACTACTCTTCATTTCATATCCAAACTTCATTCCATTCACTGAACGCAGCGCCACCACATGGCTACAAGCTACATACTACTTTCGAGGATAGGTGTGATTTAGGGTTTTCCTGCTGCTTAGTTGTCATGAACACCTCGAATAAGCCGCTCAAAAAAGAGCATTAGACCATTTGTACTTACGTGCTGGTGAGTTAGTGTATGATTTGTGCCCAGTGATAGCCACCGGGTGAAGGAATAACTCGTTAATATAGACGGTATTCTTGAGAACGCAGTTTGCCTCGGAACGCCCGTCGATGTAGAATGTATACACCTGGCATTTCTTTGTATTTGTACACAAGGTTCTGCACTCTGAAACGTCTTGAGTTCTATCAGTTACGCCAGAAAGGTACGGGGTCTTGCTGTCAACACCTATATACAGACCTTGGGTCATTGAAACTTTGGAAATTGCACTTTGAAATAACTGCAAGAAGGAGCCGTGGGCCGCCTGATATTTTAAACTCATAGCTTTTGACTTGCTGATTTCGCAAGCAGAGCCTTTCCCGTAGCAGTTACCGTCCTTATTTGAAGTCAGTTCTTCTATAGCACTGCTGCTGGTGCCAAGAGTTGCAGTAGACAAGAATAACCACGGAAACTGCCTTACTGAGCATAATAAACCCACCGCAATTTACCTATTATGCCTTGTCGTATATCGCGATACGAAAAAACCGCTGCATTACACCTTCATCGCTCCCATCAGTCGGGTCGTGCACTCAGGCTGGTATTCGCAAGGAGGTGATCCTACCGACCTACGTGAGGAATTGCACACTTTAAGAATGGGAATATACTTGCTAATGTATCCCAAAGATAACGTGAACGACGTGTTTATGGATACGTAAAGCAGCCATGTGACTAGTATACTTAACCTCCCATGAGGGCTAATATGGTTAGCTGGGATTCAAGGAAGTAAGGAGGCCTTAGAATGACAGCAGTAATAGAGTAGTTTTGTTTCGGCTTCTGCCCAATCTCTAGCTGCTAAGTTGACCCGTGCTTTCTCCCTTTCCTCACAAGGAACTCCCCGGACCTGTCAATGGTTTTGTTTCGTCTGCATACCAGCTTCCAATGTCAGAGTGTAGCACTAAGGCATTTTTCCTTACCTAGGGTGGTGGAACACCCTGAAGATCGCTGTACTCGCTCGTTCCGTCTTTCCGCATATGTGATGGTCGAGCAAACGGGGGGTCCCACAATGGTTCCCATCGACTCAAGGGCTCTACTAATGCCCTGTCCTCCTTCAAGATGTGACACTTCATCTCCTTCAAGAGGGGAAAAATACAAGGAAAACCCAATAGGAAGACCGTTGCGCCGTTGAAGGGTGACACCAGTTTTCCATGAGCGGCATTGTTTCGTGAGGATATGCCATTCCCACAAGACACACCCCTCAGAATACTTCTGGCAGTGACTCTGGCACTCTTCTGGTGTATGTACAGTGGTGGCAGGCATCAGCAATGCTGAAGGTTTGTTGTGGAGCTCTGAGCTCGGGTAATTCTCCGTCTCAGAGACAGTCCAGCCATCTGAGAAACAGGAATTGCCTCCAGTGATTACTGAGTCAACAAAAGGACAAAGAGCAAGGTCACTTGCTTAAAAGAGGTATTGTACAATAGGCCGGATAAGAGCCAGAAAGTCGCCTGAGAATCCTTGTCCAAGTTTCCTACGCATTGTATGCTGCTTTCATAATCAAGCATTAAGTAATATACCTGTGCAATGCCAGGGCTTTCCTGCCTACTCTGCCCAAGGCGTATATTATTGCACAGGTGGAATTAAATGACATACACTCTATGGCCGTTTCACAGTCCTTTGTTGCTGAGATGGTGCCTTCTTGCTTGCGGATAAGGATTTTGGATGTGGGGTTGTCCCGTCGAAGAGTGCAAAAGTTCTTCACACCGTCGAAGGACCAATGTGTACAAGAAGAAACAGACTCGCACACGTTTGAGCAAGCTTCCACTGAGTCAGCTTTTAAAAGATATATTTTCTTTCCTTTGCCTAGGGTGAAGCCACGTAAGTGACACCATCCCCAACATGCTTGTGGCGTCAGGTGTGCCGCAAAGAAAGCGAACATAGCGACGAAAAAGCCATATTTTAGCATTTTGGGTGTAGACTACTGGACATCTGATAATTAAGGAAGGACACTGTCTAGTCTTCAAATACATTGCAACGAGTATGGCAAGGAGGCGTATAAATGATAGCGCGGTAGCAGTTGCGATACGTGATGCTGTTTTCCTGGAGATCGCTAGATTCAAGACATCACTTGCATGCTGATGTCAATGAAGTCCATTATTCGGTATCAAATGCTTCCTATCATTGTTAAAGGTGCCTGTGTGGTACCGGCAGCTCGGCTGGTGTAAGGACCTGTAGCGTATGGTTGTGCAGTTCTCACCACAAGTCCTCTTTTGCTTAAATACACGACATATGGGCATTTAAGGAAGAAACTCGACTCTTAAAATGTTGATAAACGTGGAAAGTGACGGCGCCCTCTCCGCACGCGTGCCACGGCCATCTGCACGGGGGCCCTCAGCTGGCCTGTGTTTGGAGCATGTATCACGTAGAAGAGAAGACCAACGCACAATGAAAGAGCCTCTGATTGAGCATAAATCTGTATCCTTGAAGTGTGTTGAGTTTAGAGTCGTTATTTAATACAGATGTGTGATATATCCCCCCGTCAATGTGTGCATGTAGCGGCTGGGTGCGACGGCTTATTTTTAGACGAAGCTATAGCGAGGCGCCACCAGTGAACAAACAAGCAACAATCAGTGAAAACATTCAATGAAACTCCAGAAATTTAGCAGCTTCAAATGGTGAAATAATGCATACAAGCTTTTTGCCAATGTACTACAGACGCCCGCTGCGATCCATCGAAGGCATTTTGTTTGGGCGCTCATTCAAGGGATACTTTATGGCAATGTGTTTTTGCATCGAATGCAATATCACATCTAGTGAATCCACGCTGAGCAGTTCTATTACTGAACCTCCTGGAACAAATGAGCTCTTTGACATGTACTGGCTGTAAACAACAGGAATTAAGGACAGTAGCACTTGGATAATGGAAAGAAAACGTATATTAACACAAAAGAGCATTGTTGCTGTTTAGCTAGCGAAGACCCTAAACCCTCAGTATTCTTGAGCTAATGCCGCTGATGTTAGAAAAACCATTAACATTTTTAAATGCAATAACAAGCTATGTCAACAATAATGGGCAATGGTGTCAGGTCTTGAGGGGGGTTTTAACACATACGATGCCTGCCGGAAGTGTCGAACTTCATTCTGTCGGTACTTTAGTCTGCATGTTCAAGTTTACCATAGCCAAGACACGCATATGTGCCGGTATGAATAGTGGAATGGAGTTGAAAGGAATTAGGAAGAAATGTAGCGAGTGTCCTAAGCTGTCAAGCATTTGACGGCTGAGGAAAGGGCCACCCGCGCAATGTGACGTTTGTTGCACAGCATGCTATTCGCGAGCTTCGGAATATTATTAGTGTGGCATTTTTATAGACATTCGATACCAATAGTTGCTATGTTTATAGGGTTCACGATGCCTATAGTAAATTCATATACAAGCACTTCCCCAGGCACCGCGTGCCATGAGTTACGCAGTATTTGTGAACAATTCTAATGAGCAATGAGGAAAGCTCAGCTCTTCAGCACTGTTTTGATAAAGCGATAGAATTTAAACATGATAACGATAGAACTTAAACATGATATTTTGGGCATATCAATGCTGATCCGCCTGCTGACGCTGTATTGCATGTTTGTGTAATTACTCTTGCCACTTGAAATTTCACACCACGTTACGAATTCACTTAGTTGCTACTTGTGATCTGGTGCAAAAACGCTTTTTGGTTGAGTAGCTGAGATTCAAATTGGGGTTGCAAGCTTTCAAAAAACGTTACTGTTGCTAGATCCCGCGTGCTGGAGGCTACCAGACAAGCCGTAGTACACAGCAGGTTGTGAAATGCATGGATACGCCTAGGCCTATTGGCCAACACAAAATATCACCTTATTCGCAGTAGGTCCAATAAGGCTAAGAGAGCGAGCTAAGTGTAGCCATAAGCTCTATTAGCTTTGACCCCCCGACACTGGTTAAGCTACAGCAAAGCCAGCGTAAAATGACCGTAGATAAACTTTGAGCCCAAGAAGCTGCCAGGAATACTTCACCACCTTAAGTTCCTTGCGGACATGGCGTATGAGATAAGACGTAACATAAGCATGAGGCTTAGCGTCGTAGGAGTGCAGGAGCCAATGGCATTTAGTCCTGACTGCCCCCTCCCTGACGTGCATTTAAATATGGCAGGTCTGGACTTGTCCGGCTAGCCGTTAACCCCTTACATACTGTGTTCTTCCAACAACTCACAGTTGTGGCTCCAATTGTATTCTGACAATAAGCCACGTGGGAAGTAAGACAAGAACGAATCACAAAATGGCGTTGCTTGCTGTTTGCTGAGCTGTTACAATTAATGCTGCTCTAATCCAAGCACCCATTCCCACCATTCATGTTCCCACTTATTTCCTGGTCCTTAGGTTTACGGACTTAAAGGGCACGTAATCGGCAGAAAATCTAGAGTATTTTCCTTCGCATATTTAGCACAGGAAATAGTTTGACAGAAGTCAAAACACTTTGGAGGCTGACGAGTCCCAAAAAAAGTGCTGTTGCTCCATCCAGCTTCTAATTGTCGAAAATCTGCTTGCTGGACCCTCTGACTTCCGTACACATTGACTCGGAGCCGCCTTTTCCTCTTGCATTGCCGAATACTGCTGCACGGTGCACAAGTTAAGTGCGCCAGCCTGCAGTAGCCATATTAGGCTCCACTGGAGAAATAGGTGCCGAAATGTTGTCAAGTCATAAACATGTAGCAAAGCTAATTACATGGTGAGGCCCCTGCGAAGTTACGTGCGAGAATCGATATATCTACGCTGAATAGCGTTCAGGCGGACGGAAGAATGAGATATCTGCAATCAAATGCATGCCACATACAAGGAAAAAGAACGTCAGTCAGAAAAACAGACGGAATTAAGGTAGACCTTGTTTTGGAGAGCAAGCATGCAAATGAGACTAATTACCGCTTAGCACACGCTTTAAAGCCTCAATAGCTGGACTGCTCTTGAGAGTGCGCGCATGCCGCTATATGGATGACAGGGAGGAAGGGCTTTCGGATCTATGCATAAACAGTAGAACATCGTCACTCATTCACACACCTCTTGAAGGCACTTCGATAGACATGCTGCTTGGTTTTCCGGGTTCCCTGGCTGGCCCTCATCAAATTTGGATATCTCTAGAGTGCTGCCTTCAGGCATCAGGCCACGAATGAGGGTCTCGACTTGTTTCATGCTCTGTGCTAGCGTCGACCTACATAACCAGGCAGGCACATCACGCAAACCCTTCGTGTTACTTCCTAAAAGTTTAGTATATGTGTATTGTGTACTAATCAACGACTTAACTCTGCAAAGTGTTGTAGATACAGCTCGGATCAATAGTGAGGAAAGAACTGCATCAATGTAACTGGACACCCAGACAGCGAAAGCTTTGCGACTTGCCGCATGCGAGCGTATCTCCTGAAGAACTCTTTTTCCGACAACTCGTGTAGCTTTCCCGACCCTGAATCGACATTGGTAGAAGGTCGCAGATGTTGTCTCGCCTTTGCTAGCCATTGTTGAGAGAACTTCAGCGCTACCTGTACTTCCACACACACAGAAAAACACACAAACCCTTGTGGCAAGGTCATACACTAGAAAGGAAGCACTTTCCGAGGCCTTCAAGGCTGAACTGACATAAAGGACTTGGTCGGCGATACTACGGCGCAAGAGAATACGAGGGCAAGAATGCGCCTTCACTTCCGAAGGGCACCGGTTTGAAAAAATGTGGCTTAAAAGGCTCGCCTGGTGTGTTTTTGCCCGACTAAACAAAAATTGCTGCCGATGAAGCTGCTGACTTAGCAAGTGCTCTTGTTGTTCCATCGCATCTTTGGCCAAAGCTTTCTGGTCCTTGACTGCTTCGCTGAGTATGCGCCTTCTTCTTTGTTCAACCCGCTTTAGGAGTTTGCCATGGTGTGTTGCTTTCTGACGTAATTTATCTGCATGAAGAGCGTGCTGCAACTGGCGCATGTCAGCGGCAAGGTCGTTCATCATTTGTTCATGCCTAGTGTGTTTGTGCGACCCGAGATTCTCTCCGGCGTCCCCGTCTTGCGCATTGTCCATCAAGTTGCCTGCGGCTGTAAGCATCATTTTTCTTTCCTTGAATCCTGCTTCCACCAGGTCTTGAACTTGCCTTAGCTTTGCCCACTCTTCATTCTTTAGGTCATGTAGTCTTTGTGTCCACTGGGCCTGCGCTCCAAAGATGGCACACACTGTAGTTGCTCCGGTGCAGAATCCTGTACTTGGGGATCAAAGCATTTTGGTTTAAAGGGAACGAAATAAAAGAGGGGTGAACTATTATTGAGGTTTGCTTTCCGTTATATCAGAATGGGGTTGAATTAAGGCTTCTTGTAATGACTTAAATATGCGGTACTTGAGCCCCCTTCGGGAACGTTGTTGTGAGACAGGGCTGTAGAAAGATTGAGCATTTTCATTAGTGTTCGATATAATTCCTGCATGCTTCCTATGTCTTAGATGCTGCATCACTTCATTCACTATGCATGGAGTACCTCAACCTGCTTAAGCCTTTGGTCTAGTTGACGTTTTTGTATCTTTTCCAATTCCTGAATGGCGCTCTGCGCATAAGCCTGCTCCTGTCTAAGCTCATCAAAGCGCCGCTGGGAAGCCTCTTCCAGGCGACGCCTAGCTGCAGCATATGGTGCACACACTTAGAGGTCATATCTACACCTCAAGGCTAGAGCATTGCACTCCCACCAGCCTCTATCCATTGAGTGCCTAAGACAGAAACTACTCGGAGATGCAGGAAAACGTTTGGGCTCATGTTTCTTGAAGCGAGCAATATTAGAATAACAAACCTTCTTTAGCCTCTTCCAGGTATCCCTTTGCCGACTCGCTACCCTTCGCAGCTAGTAGTCGCAGCCTTCCTGCATCCACAATGACTAGCAGATGAATTGGGGAATCCTCAGATTGCTGCGTTTTTACTTATCTGGCACAAGGGAAATGGCAGTGCAGCAGATTTGTTGCATGTGCGCTGGCTCATTCCTTGGAGAGTAAGCTAAGCAGGACTTGACACAATGGCCAAATAAAATGCATCATCGGTCTCTAATGTCTCCGAGCAGCATTAGTTTGTCTTACACTGAGCATATGCTTCTAAGGTACTATCTCACAATATGGGGCTTAGAGGAGCGTAGAGGGACTGCAGAAGAGGTGAATGGGGTGCAACTGATGCAATTGCTATTTCCTTAGCAGTGACGAATCCCAAAGCACTGCTCATAATAGCTCTCCTACCTTCAAGATTGGTCTGCCACAAGTTTTGCAGCTGATGTTTTTCTTCCAGCTGCTCATTTTGTAGCTTTCGTGACACCTCTTTCCAGTCCACGTGATGCAACTGGGGTTCAGCGTACACGGTACCAGAACACCCAACACAGAAGTGAGCAATTCATGAGCACTTTATGCTACCTGCGTGTTGGTCCTTTCTACATTGCCCATTTACGTAGTGGTCACGGGTTACAAGGATCTACTAGTTCCAAAAACTGCAGGCACATGCCTCTTCTTTGTCGCTTTGATGCGAATCTCGGTCTTGAACAAAGGCCTCGTGTGCAGCCCGCATAGCTTCCAAATGTCTTTTCTCCAGAGCCCGCAGCTGTTTCTGGTACCGCTGGTGAGAATCAGCCCAAAGTTGTCGCGCGAGCTTATCCAGCTCGTGCGGCTCCACCTCGAATTCTATCGAAAAGTCAACAAGTTCTTGGTGTAGCTCACGCTGGAGTTTTTCAAGCTTGTGCTCTCTCTGCAGTTCTAGTAAGTTGAGGTCTTGTTTCAGTTTGGCCTCGAGACGTGCTTTTTGATCAAGTAGTCGCTGGCGCCTATTCTGTATTAGCTGCCGGGTACGCTGGTCCTGGATTAGTCTCTCGCGCGTTGTTTCCTCTTCTGCTTGGCGAGCACGCTGTTCATATTGTTCAAGCAGCTGTGCATGAACTTGTCTATCTCCTTTGTCGGACAATGCATCAAGACACAGCTGCCTTTCGACTCCTGATCCGTCAGATATGCAGGCCTCCAGCGGCTTTCCAGGTGGTCCGTTGCTTTTTATCCCAGGCTGAACTTGATGGGCGGCTGCAGTAGGTAGCGAACATCTCTCAAAGGCTTGCACTAATTGATTGTCTCCGCTCTCTTCGTTCCTGACTCCTGCGTCTCCCGTCGATTTTGTGAGTATCAGTGACTCCAGTTGATCGGGCAAGCATTCAACACAAATCGAGCCGTCTTCAGCACACGGCCTGGCAGCAGACGGTAGCTCCTCGTCTATTAAGTTCGTCGCACTGACAGCTTCTTCCGTCCGCCGGCAGAGCTCATCCAGCTTTTCAAGTTCAGCTTCTACTGATTTTAGTTCCACTTCCGTGTTTCCCATGAGGGCCGCTTTATCTACGCTGAACTCAGCCTCTGCTTGGTGAATTGCCAGGTTGTACAGCAGGTCATGCACAAATTGGTTGCTCTCACTAGCTACCGGACCCCAGCGTTGCTGAAGCTACCAGACAGCATAGACACGCATACAAGATGGACCGCGGGTTATAAAAAATATTCAAAGGCTTCTCCGTCATATACAACACGGGGGCAGACTAAGGAATGCGCTGTGACGGACACTGTGTCCTTATCGCCACTACGGAGGGTTACCTGGATATATCCAGGAGGCAGTAACTAGAAGTGTATGTATGAATGACTGAAAAACATAAATACTTAGGAGGCGGAGGTCTGGGAGAAAACGGTCTGTGGGCTAGGTGGCAGTACCTCAATAATTTCGTTGGCCACATGTAACTGTTGCTTGCATCTTGCCATGTTTTGGGCTGCTTCGGACTTGGACTGGCTCTGCAAGCGGTTTTTTTGGGCTGCCTTATATTTCTGGATATCTTGCATTTTATTTGCGGCTGAGACGTTCAGCGCCCGATCCCAGCTCGAGCAGTACTCTGCTATGTCAGATTCTACAAAGGATGTGCCACGAGCCTGCACAGTGTTGATTCACACGCACATAGAAAGCCAGTTCCTGGTGATAATACTGCGCCGGCGGTAACAAGCTATTAAAAGTGATAAGAAACACAGTGAATTTCTTCAGAAGTGATAAGGAGGAAGGTGCTTGAATGTCTTTTGTTTGCACGACTCCGTATCTAGGTAGGATATTGATGCTCACAGAGATAGTGACCACAGCTGTGGCCTTAGTCTGTGAGTACTCCAACCATAGCATCATAGTTCGCGAGGTTGCGCTATGAACCTGGGTCTCGTGAAGCTCAATGGCAGATGACTCTAGTGCTTTTTCTTCGGCTACACTAGGCTGTGAATGGATTAGCTCCAGTAGTTCATTCTCCTTCGTGCCAAGCATCTTCAAGACTGTGATTTCCTCAAATAGCCGGGATTCTTCTTCATCCTGTACGCAGCATACGAACAAGTGCCAAGCTCGGGCTGCATACACTGTGCAGCAAGTAGCTGCACAGCTTTTAGTTTACCCCTACTTTGTAAATTGGAGACATGTTTGACTTTTGCGCAGGATCCCATGTGCACACATGTATTTTGCCGCGGAAAAGTGGATAAATGCTTCCGTAATAATAATTTTTACAAATGACTCCGTTGCAAGCGAAAAGAGATTCACCCGGCTTCGTCACTGCGCATCTGCCAGATCTTCGAGAAAGCAGTGTGCTTGAGGACACCAGTGTCACTGTTTTGCGGCTATAGCAGCCTCCACAGGTGGGTTTTCTCAACTGGAAGACTTACGCGTGCTCTCGCAGCACGATCCTCTTCAAACACTGCTACATCATCCAGTCGAGACTTCAATTCAGAAAAGTCGTATTGATGACGGCGATAGCCTTCCAGTAGGTGCGTCTGCTTTTGGCACACTGCTTTCCGGGCCTCCGCATTTGCTCCAAAGAGGAAAGCCTTAGACATATTCTGCCTCCAAATCCCAGAAAGCACCCGGTATGCTTCATATGTGAAGCGCTGCTTAACAGCCTACAACGTCACTGTTTTATAGTTAACGCCCAGAGCAGCTCTAGCGGCTGCTTCTTTGACAGTTTGAGGGTCCCGACGGTTGCAGCAAATAGCCTTTCCCCCACCTCGGCAGTTAAAGCCTTGATGGCCATCCTCTGTTTCATCTCTTCCTTTTGCAAGTGCAATAGCTTTGCAGACGCTTCCTGTTCCAGGGTCTCCACAGCTTCGCGATATCCATAAAACGCACGCTTGAGATTGTCAAGGTATTGCTTGTTGCTGCACAAGGGTGTTCAACAGAGAGAAAAAGCGACTCCCCAGCTGTAAATCCTGGCTAAGTCTTTTGGCTACCTTCAAGGGGGCCTTGCACCCCTATAAGCGGCAGTATCGCACTAGAAAACTGAATGTAAGAGCCATATTAATTGGTAAATTTCTTTGCTTTTTAAAAGGTACAGAAGGCGCTATTTTTTTACACTGTGACACTGGGTCTGCCATCACAGACCGCATGCCAGAGCATGAAAGTGAGTAGACTGAGGTAAGTTATGGAGACTTTTGCCTTTGCGGTTATAGAAACGCTATACGGCGCGGGGACGTACATGCGTTTGAAAGCTACAACGGCTGCGGCATGTGCGAGCTGGAACTTCTTTGAGTGCATTTCTATCGTCTGCTGAAACGAGTCTTGCAGTTGCTGCCTCAGTTCCTGTAACCGGATTTTTGTTCTCTCAGGTAATGCACAAACCCGAGATAAATCTTCAAAAGCACAAGAAAAGCCCATCTGCCGCAGCAAGGGAGCTCCGAGTTCTGCCTCTGCAGCTGCGGTGGTCTCAGCCAATCGTATTGCTGCCTCTGTAGCAGCCTTTGCGCGTTCTGACTGCACCCGCAGTACATTTCATTGCTTAAAGTTGCCTGCTAAGCAATGCTGAGCTGTGCCCACACTTTGTAGCAGTGGCCTTTAAGTTTAGGCAAAAGGAAAGCTTAGGTCTTGAGTATACAACAATTCATGCAACTACTGAAGGTGAACGTTTCCTGGGAGATGCTGCTGGAAGGTGTGCCCCTTTAAGGCAGGAGTAGCAGTCATACCAGCAGCCTAGACGTTTCTCCAATAAAGTTTAGCACTGCTTGATGGCGCTGCTCAAGATGCTCATGTCTGATGTCTTTGCGTCTGCCTTGCACCTCTTCCCGGCTTAAAAGCGCAGCTGCTAGGAGTTCAAGGCTGCGCTTCTTTGCCCCCTCGATACTTTCCGGCTCTAAATCACTTGAGTTTTTGCGTTCCTCGTTACCCTTCAAGTACGTGAGGCCTGCCACTACTAACTGACAAACATCAAATTCTTTGCTGGCCTTGCACTTTCTTGCTATAGCAAAGGCTTCGGCCTGGGCTTCGGCAGCAGCAGCCGTTTTGGCTGCTGCTGCAGCATATTGGGCGTGTAACTCCTTTTTGAGTGCCTTACTAAGTTTGCTAAGTGCTGATCTTTCATGCTCTGCCAGTAGATGAACATGCCTCACTGCGGCGTCGTGAGAGGCTTGTAATGAATTGCGCAGAAGCTCCATATGTCCCTCAGACTTAGCCTTGATTTGTGTTTCCTGCTGCTCCATGAGGCCCTGCAGCTCCTTAGCAGCCGTTTTGCTATACGCGGATTTTGTCCAATTGCCTGTTACTTTTGAACACTTCTGTCGTAGTAAAGCTGCAATGGAGCCGCAAAGGTTGTTGACAACTGACGGGATTTCTCCGTCGTGAGCCGTCAGTAACTCCGCCAGAGTCTGATAATGTGTCACAAAGCAAGCAGTACTTTGTGCATATCTGGGATCGGATATTTAAAAGTAAGGCTGACAAAGACTTTTAGCATGTACAAGCTGTAACTTCACTAATCCTTCAGGAAGTACGGTTGCAGCCCCAAGTTTGCAATAAGTTCATTCAGCAGCTTCCGGGAGAATTGTTGCTATTTACCTCTTGTAGTAAGCGATTGAGAGAAGATGAAATTTCGTTGAGAAGGCTGTGGCAAGACAACAGTGAGACCACAGTTTCTCTAAATCTTCTAAAGTTGAATCCAACAAAAACAGATAATCAGAAGACAAGCGTGGTGGCCCTCTATTGTGAATTCAACTCAGGGAATTACACCGGCAACTGAGAAGTTGTAGCGGCAGCTGCACTCGTAGACTTTAATGTTCCGGCTAACCGCGTGTTTTCCTTAAATTTGTTGATAAGGAAAGTTTGTTGCCATTGTAAAACCATGAGGTTCCCCAAGTCTTGGATATCAACCATCTCTTCTCTGCACACGCTGCAGAGAGCGGCGAAAGCTATCTGCTTTTCCTGCCTACGACGCTCAGCCAGATCGACGTGTCTGTGCAAGTACAAAAGGCTCTTAAACCGCCTGGAAACTTGTTTTGCTTCGCGTTTGAGCAACGAGTCATATATAGATGCCAACAGGAAATGTCGCTGTCCTTCAGTGTCTGCGGTGGCCTTAGCAGCAAAGTGGGAAGAGGCTTCTTGTAACTCCACCACTGACTCCCCACTCTGCATCAAATAGTCAAAGGCTCGCGAAAAGCCCCATGACACGAAGCTTCGAACTCAGCCTCCAAGAAGCTAAGCTGGTTATTGGAAGGCACAGAATTAGTGGGGTTATTTTTCTGTTTGCAGATTCCTCCATAGTCATTTTCAATTTGGTAGGCTCATGGATATTACGAAGGGCAGGGGTTCCTTTAGAAACATACTCCTTTGGCCGTCATGGCAGCTGTGTCTAATGAATCAAAGACAGAGGGACCTGCCTTTGTGACGCAGGCTCTGAGGATATCAGCTTCCTTTCTGCCCATGTGTGCTGTTTTAAGTGCTGCAGATTTTTCTCCCTGATGATGTGTGAGCTCCTGCTCTACTAACATAAGCTGTGCTTCTGCGGCTTGCCGTTTCTCCGGGCCTTGAAGAGTTGACAGAATGTAGTGCAACAGGGAGGTGACATGCCGATTACTGATCGGCAGGCCCCCTTCCAGGTGGGCACATTCGATGCGCTGTTTCAAATTGTTCAGCATCTCTCCCACCTGCAAACACACCCAACCAAGAGACTATGAAGACCTTTATATATCACACCGAATCCTTCTTATGCTGCTGCAGCGGACACCCGCTTACGAGCAGTGGCGTGAAGCCCTGCTGCATTTTCAGTAGTCCAGGACTGCCCTGGTGCATCTCAGCAGGGGCTTTAAGAGTAAGTGCATCCTTTGCACCAGCTGAATCGCTTCAGAGCAGGTATCTTCTTCTCGCTTCATTTCCTCCTTCAGTAAAAGGGATATGGTTTCCCGCATGTCGTACAGCTTTTCAAGAGTGGCCTGAGGGTGTGATAGACACAGAAAATCGGCCGGGGGCTACAAACTTACTTTCGGCGCACACAGATTTGCTGTGGCATTGGCTGCTTGCTGTTTGTACACATGGAATGAGCCAATAGCAAACGATGTGGTTCATGTAACACTGCCCGCCAGATCTATATCCTTCACACGTGCCTGGACTACGCGAAGATCTTGGATGTCTATATCAACGTGAAGCCGGTCAAGAGCAGGCTTTACGTCTGCTTCAGGGTCGTACTGTTCCTGTTCCTGCATAACAGCAGCGGTACCCCATGATAGCAGATGCTTTGTTCCAGATCCACCCCAAAGTCTTCTAACAAAGGTTGCGTCGCTGGGCTGCTTGGAAATTCAAAGCCGTAGTCTACAGGGCTTACAAAGCTGTGTACTGATGTTTGTGGCGACGGCACAACACATCTTAGAAGCTTATACGGAGTAATCTCTGGATGGAACTGTCACGCATGGCTCTGGCTACTGTGATTTACGATTTGCAGGGGGCATCGTGGTCCGGTGTCCTCAACGAGACAGATTCAGTGCTCGCTGCATTTACCTCGGTCGGAAACGTACATGCCTACAAGGATGCCCACTTAGACATTGACCCACTACCTCACTTTATTGAGGTGCAGTGTCTCACTGTCGTATCAAGCAGGTCGTCCCGGAGCCTGTAGTGGGCTATCCTTATTGGACCCGTTGGTTTTAAGAACTTTACGTAAAAGTCAATTGCTGATTTGGCGGAATCTTTGTAGCTCTGCACTGCAGTCCTGCTGTGATCCTGACAATAGATATTGCTTGAAGCAGTTGGGGCCCTGGTTGCTGCCCACCGATGCCAGACAAACCTTGCCACAGAACTCAGCAAAATAAGCACGACAAGGAGCAGAGCCAGCAGAAGCATCACGAGGAGACTCCAATTGGGGTCTAAAATGAGTTTGTCTGTCATGAGGGAAATTGCCAGGAGACCAAGAGGACGAAGTCGAATTGGAGTGGGGTTTCTGAAAACAAGCACTCTTGACAGCTGTTTTCCAACACTAACCGGCTAAATCACAGCAACGTTTTATCAATTCAAATGCAGTGCGATATCGGATCCACGATATCTAGCTAAAGGACATAGCCATATGATAGTGGTGCTGCATTTTCATGTCACCGGTTGGGGCTGATATCCGAACGAGGATAGATAAGAAGTAGATCGCATGGACAGGGCCACAAAAGGCTCACTCTGTGTCTCCCGGGCAATGCATGCCTGGTGCCAGCACTCGAACAACTGATATTTTGGCTTTATGCTTTGAAGAGGCAAACACAAACGTTCCTTCGGACTCAAAAGTATGAACGAAGAAACCGCGATCGGCCAGTCGATTATCCTCTGCCGCTTCAATTAGCTGCCGAAAATCGGTGCTATCAAAGGTTTTGCTTGAATTGAGTAACGAATCCTGCGGGTAAGCAAGCTCAGCTCTCAGTGTTGAAGCACGGAACGAAACAGATACACACCACAGTGCAGCAGATACTACCACCAGCGTCTGTGCTTGCTTTACTGGGCAGTGTTGTGTTGCCGCCAAAGCAAACACACCTCTACATACACAGGATATACTCCATCTTTGAGCTCCCAGACAATGGAAGATCCGACTAAAATGCAGGTCACGGAGTTGTTGACTGCCATCGACTGTAGTTCGAAGTTAAAGGACTGCCTCCAGCTTGACCCTAGCCGTCTTAGTACATTCTGTTGCTGCAGTTCCTCAATCTCTCCGACTTGAGAAGCCTCCTGTCCCCGAGGTAACGACTTGGCGCTGGCCTTGGTATGTCTTGAGCTGCGTCGACTCCATGCCAAAAGTCGTTGGTCTGTGCCTCCTGCACGCCACTTCGTTGGCGCCCAGAGAGAACTTGGAGGGGCGTACAGTGCATGCAGCCCCGCCTGATCAGCGCGCTGGAAGTAAATGCGGCAAGGAACCTCCAGGTCCACCAGAAGCTCCTGGAGTCAGGCCACGACACTTCATAACAAACGCGCTGTACTAGAGTAAACATGCATAGCTAGGTACAAAAAGAGCGCTCTAGAGTGATTTCCTAATCCAGCAGAGACATTTGCCGCTCACTCGAAGCATTGAGCAGTACTTGATAGCATAAGTTAAGTCAATATCTGGATGTTCCAGAAGGGTTGTTTCTCCTGTCTGGTGATCCACGAGGTTGATCGCATTTGTGCCGAGGGTGACAGTTGGCAGCACTGACTTGCATTTGCTGCTGCATTGTGCAGCTTCCGCGAGGGCATTTGCGCATTCACAGATGCCTATACTGCTCAGGAAAGTACCACCCTCTGGCCCACACGCTTCCGTACAGTCAACCGAAGCCACACATCTCCCTAAGTGATCCCTAAACTCGGTCGATGTGCAACGCGTAAAAGTCGCTGGCTGACAAGGCAGCGTCCCATCTTGTAGCTCCGCTACTTCCAAGTGATGATCATAGCTCACAAATCTGTGGGAAGTAAGAAGAGATGAAACACTGCATGTTACTCAGCCCCTTATAGTGTATCAGAAGCAAGCAGAGCTTTTAAAGCATTTGTGATCCGGGTCTACCCAGATCAGTGAGATGCCTTCTGCCCTCGTACGAGTCAACTGTTTTGGAGTGCCTGTGAAGCTAGCACTTAATGGAAAGAAGCGGTGGCGCACTGACCCTTGCTGACAGGAACACTTTTTGTCTCCATGCTGGTACACGCGATTTTTGCCCAAGCAAACACATGTAAGCGAACCAGATTTCTTTTCCTCTACCGCATGTGACCCACAGGTGTCACAGGAGGTCTGTAGCGCAGCAATAGTAAATAGCCAGCAAATACAATCAGTTGTTACCGTGTCTACGACGGGCTTTAGCTTTTGATTGATCGCAGCAACCCACAGCAAAGCAATCTACACAGGATGTCATCAAAGACCAACTAAGAATTCCATATATCAGAGAAGCAGGTGTACAGTAAGCCAGTCCGTGTGTTGAATCTGGGGGAACGACCTTCTGCTTGTATGCAATCTTTTGAAAGATTAATGTTAAGCAAATAATTCACGAAGTATGTGGTGGGAAGGGCAGGGTTTTTAAATGCTTAGCGAGGAGCTACGACCATGTGCATTGCGCGTAGAGACATACCATTGCAAGGAAGCGTTGATAAGTCCCCTCGGGGCACGCTAAGCATTCAGCAGCATCCGTCGCCCCTGGTGCTTCCCTGTAGGTTCCCGGACTGCAAGGGAGGGGGACAACCGTTGCAGCAGGACAATAGTAGCCAGCAGGACAGATGTGGCCCCCAGCAGTTAATGGCATTGGACTTGTCGCTCCACCTGCAGATGCCGTCCACAGCCCCACAAGCCTATTAAGTGTAAAACCTGTGCCTGAAGCAACCGTAGTGTACTGTGTGTATTTATACCAACAGTGACAAAAAAATTTAGGTCTTGGCAACTCCGAGGCTGAGCACGGCCGGTCTGGCCCATTACCAGTGCAGACATATCCGGCACTGCAGGGACTGCAGACAGAAGATGCATTTGAGTCTGAGTAGGTCCCAGCTGGGCACAGTTCGCAGCAAGCGTTGACCGTCAAGGTCCCGTCGCATGTTGATTTAGCCTGCACACAGGGGAGGCGGAACGTTGAATCCCGTCGCATTAATCCCTGAGGCTCATGCAGTGCCAGAAGCCAGGACATAGCTAAATACATGCTTTCTAAATTCTTTGGCTCCTTTCCCAATACACGCCAAACCGGCGAAACTGCATGAAAGGTTTACCCGGCTACCAGCAGGGCAAGTGAATGGCTTGGTGGCGCCACCAGGGCAAAAGAAGCCCGTTGGACAGGGCATTGGGGTGTCGGTCTCTTCAGGGCAGTAGTGGTTCGGTGGACAAGGAAGAGGCTCTCCTGACTCTCCGGGACAGTAGAAGGTTTCAGGGCACGGAGTCGGCTCAACAGACCCTGCGGGGCAGTACGTCTTGGGAATGCATGCCAACCGATAGCTCTCGTTTTGCCCCCTCTGTATGACCATATCTGCCTGCCGAAACAGGGATAGTTCAACGGCCTCTAGAGAAACATGAAAACTTCGCTTATGTCCAGGGCAAAAAAAACCTACAGGAATGCGCAGCATTATTGAATGTTTACGTATATGTGAGGCACCAGGGCTCCGTAAACACATATACACAATTCTCGTGCACACCACAGATGTACCTTAGTCTCGTGGAAATATCACAGAGAAACACGATTGTGACACCAGTCAATCCGATTTAAAGCTGCGTTTTTAGTTTTGGTGGAATCTGACAAGCGCTGGAAACTCCTAAGGTTAGCGGCACATACCCGCAGGGCAAGGCGTGCATTCATCCGCGGATTTTGAGCCAATCTGGTCGTTGAATGTTCCTGGGAGACATGGTTCTGGCTCTGCGCTCCCTTGCAGGCAGTAGTGGCCCCATGGGCAGACACTGTTCGCGTAAATTTCCATTCCTTCGGTAGGGCAGGTGTGTCCCTGCGGACGCACTACAAGGGACCTTGTGAAATTTGGACCACGTTGCTTTAGATGTTTGCTGCAGTCGCGTAGACCAATCTAAGTGGGAGTAATAACTCGAAAGGCACGACAAATTCACGTGGAAAAACTGCGTCTGACACGGGAAGAACTGTTTAGGCGATGTAAAAAAGGGTTTTCATGAAGCACTTACTGCTGCACAGGGATTGCACATGTCCGCCTGCATCACTCCGCGCAAGCCTTGATAGGTCCCAATTGGACATGCTGTTGGGAGGTCCTGACCGGGAGGACAGAAGGCCCCTTCAGGGCAAATAATGGGGTTCTGTGGAGTGGCAGCAGCCAAATGGAAGCCACAGCAGAGCTGCGTTTGCACTGTTTATGAACAGCTTGGCAAAAGCTGAGGAATTAACATCCTACTGCTATCTTTGGAATTCGGCCTTTGTGCTTGCTTTGTCCTCTTCCCCAGTAAACAGTCTCATGTGGCTGGGTGTAGCACTAAGCATATGCGGTTCCACCTAGTTACTTTTGGGAGCACACACCAAAGTCAGTGGGCCACATAAGTAGCCAAGTTGACAGTCAACGCAATCGTCCTGTGATTTGGCTCCTTCAGATGCAGTTGCAAGGCCCTCAGGACACCTCTCTGGTGTCTTTGTTCCGGTGGGGCAGTACAAGCCTGAGGGGCATGGCCCGCTGCACTCAAATACATGGAATATATAGAGTTTGCGAAGCTGCTTCTCCCGGTTGGGCTTCGAAAATAGATTCTGGTTTCACTGCTTTAAGACAACCTCGCTGATGGTGGAAGCATCCTTGTGAGTGTGGCCGAAGAAATTTTCTGAACTGTGCACCAAACTTTCAACTCTAGATCCTACGGAAGAAGCTTCTAAACTCAAGTCACTGACATAGATGACTAAGAAGGAAACACACAAAACTGGTGAACTTCATCTTAGTCGATGTCTACTCCTACGCGAGTTGTATTTGAATGCCACTCCAAAACTTGGCAGCTTGTTGTTCATATTCAATAGACGCAGAAGCAATGCCAGGCGCTGCTCCACCTAGACACAGGGTCCCAGCAGGGCAGTCACTCTCCTGGCTGTTTATACAGACTTTCCCTGCTGGACACTCTGCGCATTCGTCCTGCACACTGAAGCCCTTTGCTTTGCCGATGGTTCCTGCCCCGCAAACACTGACTTCGGCCTGACCAGAGGGGCAGAAGCCACCCATCGGGCACTCCTCTATGACTCCAACTGCGCACTTGTACCCGGCGGTGCAGTCTGGGCAAGCCTTCATGCCTACGAAGCAGCAGCAGCTATCGCTCAGCCCCAAAGTGGAATGTTAACAAACCAATATAAGAGAAACAAGCGGTAGGTTTTTATTATCTTAAAGGTAAGGGGCGTTTTTGACTAGCATTTGACCACAGGCCCAACTAAGAGGCCTAAATAATATTCAGCCAATCAAAAGCTTCATTAGTCTTCGCAAGTAAATTGGCAGCAGCAGGAAACTAACAGATAAAGAAAAGAAGACTGGTAAACAAAACAATTAGAGTACCTGAATTGCTGTTGAATGTGCCAGCAGGGCAATCTAGCGGAGTAGATGAGCCTGAAACACACTAAAATACCTTTATAGACACGTGTAACCTGGCACAGCGCCAGTTCCTCATTCCATATATTCATCAGACATTGTTCACAATAAGTGATGGTGAAGGCAGTCATGCTGAAAAAGTGGTGTAGTACATTTTGGGGGCTTGGCTGTACCTGCCGGGCAGTATTTGTGCGGAGGACACACATCTCCGTTTTTTTCCTTTGTAGGAGCTGGCGTTGTTGAACCACCTGTACAGTAGAATCCAGCATAGCACGGCCCATCCCCCGCCGCAGTGATCACAGCTTCATGGGCACAGTAGACTCCAGCTGGGCAGGTGGAACACTCTGCTTCCCCTTCTGTGTCCTTGTACGTCCCCTTGGGGCACGCGGTGGGGACAATCTGCAAAACAGAGGAAAAAGTGGCATTGACCGCGTCAACTTGCTACTGCTAGTTCCTGCTTCCGAGAATGCGGTCGATTTAAAAAGATTCGTGGAGTTGTAAAATTGAATCAGCTGTAAAGGAGGATGCAGATCCACTGGGAACACCAGTCTGCGCCAGGCCTATCCACGCTACTACCAATTCTCACCGCCCCGCTTTCGCATGTGTAACCTGCTGGACAAAGCACTGCTGAAAGCGGTAGGTAGGCTGTGACTGCGTCATTAATCTGTGATCCAGAGATGCACCACGTCCCTTGGTCGCATGGCCCAGAAGGCTCAGCAAGGCCGGGTGAGCTGCAGTACTGCCCTGCACAAAGGCACTCTCAATCGACGGTGTAAGGTGATAAAGAATTGGTCACCTGTCAAAGCTGCGGAATTCGCAGGGTAAAGAATAAAGCGTTATGTTTCCTGAGGTGAGTTGGCACGATGACAGCATCCCCTTTAGGGAGCAGTCAAACACAGGTGAGCAGCTAAATGAAAGTCACTAGCTTTTGTGCTTACCAGGAGGGCATTCCAGGCAGCCCCATTCGTCTGGCTGCCCCAGCTGGTCATTATAAGTTCCCACTGGGCATTGCCGGGGATTTATGGCCCCTTCAGGGCAATAGGAGCCTTTTGTACACCATATATTGGGTGCCTCCGTAAGTCCTAATGCACCAAAAATCAGCAGGCATTGTCGCTCTACATCGGGCATCAGGGGTGTCTAATGGCACGCCACCCCAGTACTAAAAGATGGGGCTCATAAACATAGGTACCCAGCAAAGTAAGCTCATCGATGCATTTGCTTACCCTCTTGCTGGCAGACTCTCCCAGGAGGGCAGGGATCACAGGCATAGCTAAGGCCTTTCGTAGGCCCATACGTGCCAATGGGACAGACTCTGGAGTTAGTAGTACCCCTAGGACAGTAGCGACCTTTAGGGCATATTTCTCCTGTGCTCCCCTCTAGTGGCCTTCCTGTTACTGCTGCCCCGTAACAGACAAAACCCTCATCACAGGGCTCTTGAGTTCCTGAGCTTTTACAGTAGACCCCAGCACCACATTTAAGGCACTCTACCGCTGAGGCGGCCCCGCGACGCGTGTGGCCGGTGCCACTAGGGCAGTGAGTTGGGGTCCAGGAGCCCTTCGGGCAGTAGGTGTTTGCAGGACACCTGCGGAGTAGAGAAAATACACTTGGCAAGGGGTGAGCTGTGCTGCCGTGGTAGTGCGTTCTATGCAATAGAGGAGCCTATTTTGCAAAGAACTCTGTCAGGAGCACCAAAAAGACTTACACTAATGCATAGACGCACGGTAATACCCCGTTGCAAGGGTCTTCCACTGCAACGCTGAGATTATGGTCAGTAATCTGCCCGTTGGCAGTAAACATTGATTGATATTGGACTGCATTGCCTAGTGTGCCAGCCCCCAAGCGGCAATAGTATCCAGCAGGACAATCCAGAAGATTACTCTTAGTACCCCAAGAAGAGCAATATTTCCCTGGGGGGCAAGAGAAGCAGTCATCTTCTGCTGCACCACCTTTGACACTTCTATAGGTCCCGGGAGGACAGGGCTGGGGACTTTGTGACCCTTCTGGACAATAATTTCCCTCTGGACATGCTATGGGTGGCTGCGCTGCGTCTGCACAGTAGAAGGCTGCGGGGCAGTTGGTGCAGCTTGTGCTGCCTGCGTCTGCCTGGAAAGTCCTGAAACACGAAGAAACAATAACGACTTTGCTAGTCAATGTTAGCCTGCAAGTGTCACCAGCCTCATGTATCATGCACCGCGACAGCTATCGCTCCTCTGCTAGCATAATACCGGTAAAATGTAGTAACTAATGGCACTCATACTCCATGTAACGCTCAAACCGTTCTCCTAGTAGCAGGGAGAGAAGCAAGGAGTCACTTGAGAAAGCAACAAACTCTGACCTCTATCTTCACGTTAATTGTCAAGGGTAAAGGGAAAGCATTCAAAGGATAAAAAAGACACGTCTCAAAGAAGCAGATAAGTTCTAATTTTGTAGTTGTGGCTATGTGCTGCGTTGTGGCGTGTATGCCCGGGGACTATAGATAACACACTGCAAAGTAAGACAAAAATTTTAATCAATAGCTGAACGGGAACCCGTTGGAACAATTTTTCCGTGCGAACCCGGGACTAGGATGCAGCAGTTATGGGGCCTGCCTAGCATAGTTACCATCGGCTTTGTCCTCCTTGCACCCTGTATTGCAAAAACTAGTGCCATTCGCCTTAAGTTGTAGCATTTAGATCAATGCTCACCCTGGCTGGCATGCTTGGGGCTCCCCTGTTGCGCCTCCACACGCTGAACCCGAGGGACACAGCTCTTCTGCGACATCCTGATTGGATAGCCAAGCACGTCACGTGGAAAGCCAGGTACACGTCATAGACAGTCAAGCAAAAGTGGTGCTGAGCTGCCAATTCAGCTGCAGCTATAGATTCAACGGTCTATCACATGCACAGCACGCAGCTTTTTTCAGCTCAGGCAAGTCCATCACTACTTGTCTTGTTATGCCATCTAAACCACATGCACAATGATATGGACGCACTTTAGACCCTTCAGGGCAGACAAAACCCTGAGCGCATTCACCCGCAGCCTTTTGAAGGCCGGGACTTGGGCAGAAACTCCCTGCAGGGCACGGGTCGCACGAACTCGAATCCTTGCCAAGTCGATGCTGCCGCACGGATCCTGAGCAAAGAGATAAAACGGCACCAGCTGGTGATTCTAGTACAAAATGTGCGTGTTCAAAAGTTCGAAAGCTTTATTTCAGCTGTAGAGATGGGGGTGAATACCCGAAATATGTGGCAAGGGGACATGCACAATAGATGAAGTACAGGTGAGAAGCGCACAGCCAGCCAGACCGTCGAATGCTACTCACCACTAGGGCAGGCTATGGGCTCTGAGGAGCCGACCGGGCAGTAGTGGCCTGCAAGAAAATGACAGTGTAGAAGAGGTGGGCAAATGCAAAATGGTGGAAGAAAGAATACAGCTCCAGTGTCGCAGAGGGAAATACAGAGTACAACGGAAGACAAAAAAATAAATTCTGCAAGCGTGCGCTTAGAGTGTTGTGGGGGAATGAGTTTGCATCGTCCATAAAACACTCGCCAGCAGGACAAAACCCTCCAACGGATCTGGAGGGGCAAGCATCAGTAGGTCCCTGAGGACTGTCCGATTCGCTGGAGTTGACACAAAAATGCCCTGCTGCACAAGTGCCCTGAGGCTCAGTCAGATGTGATCGTCCACAATACATTCCAGGAGGACATGGCACGGCAAAGCGGGTACCCAAGGGGCAGAAGCCGCCTGCTGGGCAAGCTGCCCCCCCCGTCGTAGAGGCCCCCGAAAGTCCAGCTGCGGCTGCAAGCGCCTCAGAAAGCGGAACTAAAGTTTCTGGAACGGCGGAGGTTGACTGAGAAATACAGTAATATCCTTCTTCGCAGTTGGTTGGAATGGCGGTCCCAGAAGTGGGGCAGGCCTTCCCTGAGAAGTCCGGACATGACAGTTTCACTCATTCTCCGCACGCTAAATATGCCGATGTGCTTAGCAGTCATTGCACGAAAATGGAGATCTTTTCATTGCCGTTCTCTCACCGGCGGGGCAGGGGAGGCAGGAGTCCACGCTGGTAGCTCCCTTAAATGGCATATACGTCCCTGTAGGGCACGGTGCTTGGCCCGCTTCTCCATCGCAATAGGCTCCTGCTTCACATTCCAGAAGCTTTCCTCCTAAGCAGGTCAAGCCGGCAGGGCATGCGCTGCAGAGGGAGGATCCATCAGCAAAGGTTGCAGTGCCCACGGGGCATGTGGCGGGAGTACCAGAGCCTTCAGGGCAGACCTTGCCGCTGGGGCAAATTTTGCTCCAAGGAGAGCTGGCTCCCTCTTCGCAATAAAATCCAGCAGCACAGAGCCCGGTGATTTGCCCTGGAACTGCACTGTCACAGTATTGTCCGGCAGGGCACTTCCTGCATTGCATGAGGGAGCCTGAGCCACTTTGGGTGCTGTACTTGCCCCTGGGACAGGGTAGAGCATCAGCAGCTCCCTCCACACACACGAACCCCACAGGGCATAGTGTAGCAGAGTCCAGGCTTGAGGTTCCCGCCTCGCACAGGAGACCTGCGGGGCACTCCATATCAGGTTCCGTCAAACCTTCTTTTGTACATAGCTTGCCTGCGCACACATTGTTGGCAGCACTCGGCTGAATCCATCTCGAATCCAACCAGACCAAGAGATTCTATGAACTATTGGCCTTATCTGTGTAACCTTCATGCAACCCCAATACTGGGCACTTGTAGGCTGAAATTGCAATGCAGCCTCACCTGGCGGACACGTAATGGGGCTAGCCACTCCAGAAGGACAGTAACTACCGGCCGGGCAGGGCAGCGCTGCGATTTCTGTTTGACTGCTTTGGTCTCCCACTGGGCAGTACGACCCGGCAGGGCAAGCTTCTTGGGGAGATTCGATGCCTTTGGAGGTACATATTTTCCCCGGTGGACAGGGCTGGCACTGCCGTACATGCATAAGCCCCTGTGTGGGTCCAAATGTGCCTGCAGGACACTGCAGGGGAGCACCGGTGTCAAGGCCGGCTGGACAATAGTTGCCCGCAGGACAACGAGTTTTGGTGTAGTCCGCGACTCTAAGGCCGCAAAGAAAACCTGCTGGGCAAGGTTTGCACTCTTTCGCCCCACTCATCCAGTTATATGTTCCTGTAAAAGAAGTAGAGAAGGGCACCAAAGCACATCCTCGGTGCCAGACGTAAAGAACAGGCGGCAGCTGCACTGAAGGAGAGGAAGGCCCAATGAGAAAGAGCCAGGAACTGGAGGGTGCTGAAGAGACAGGAAAATGTAGAAATCTATTCACTAATTACCGGATGGACAAGGGAGTTCAGAAAACACGCCTTCTGGGCAATAAGTCCCAGCTCTGAGGAAAATTAGGCAAGAAGACGGGGTGACGGCACGGGATTCGAATAGAAAGCTACTTTATATTAGTCAGGTCAATTGACAGTATCTATACTCTTCTGTGACTGAGGTAAAACGGTTGCTTCCCTCAGAAAATAGTGTAACCCGGAGAGTCAGTGCCATCTAACGAAGGCGCACGAAAGGCCTCCCAGAAAGAAACCTTACTTGCAAGCAACAGAATACGGCGTTCGACTTCCGGCTGGACAGAGGTATCCTGCAGCGCAGCTGCCTTCTGGACTTGACAGTCCCGTTCTGGAGCAGTAGCTGCCTTCAGTGCATTTACTGCACTGATAGGATACCACTAGACTTTCACTGGCCCCGTATGTCCCCGGGGCACACAAGTGTGGCCTTTCCATACCCTGTCAACCCAGAGGGTGTTCATCACACCGCAAGGCGCAAAGTCACCTTTGAAGCCGCTAGCAGATAAAAAAAAGCAGCAGTTAACTGTCCATTGTGAAAAGCGCGTAACTCCTTTTTTGAGCCACTGTCTACCATTTTAGGGCCTTCAAATCAGAACAGCCATCCAGATACCTAATCCCAGTATTCAGCGCTCAAAGACAATTTAAGGCGTCCTGCGTGTATGCATCTCTCAACGTTTATTGGCAGTTCTACATATGGCTGGCAGGTAGGCCTACTCGGGGGCAGTAAGTCCCCCTCGGGCATGGTCCACTTGTTCCGTGCTCGTTTCGTTCTGGTCTTGGACGTGTCGCCCCGGTGGCACAGAAGTAGCCCTCATCGCAGCTTCCTGACACAAGCTGATTTCCCTCGCCCATGCAGTAATATGTGGGCGGGCAGGGCATGCAACTCTCTGCTGAAGGCTGCATTGTCCGTGAACTAAGAGTCCCTTCGGGGCATGGCGTTGGTTCTTCTGATCCTTCTTCGCAGTAATACCCAGCAGGGCACTGAAGCATGGTCTCTGCGCCAGTATCTGGACAGTAAAACCTGCGCGCCCATTTTGTTCTATAGAACTGTAATATTATCCGTCTGCCTCTAGAGGTGCTGTGCCAATATCTGCTATGGTTTTTGTTTGTGTTTTCATCTGCCTCGGCTTCTTGGCGTGCTGCCACTTCGTCGACCTCTAGATGTAAAAGCGATGCCCCATGGGCTTACTGACACAGTTATACGGCATGTGGTGGCAGGGCGAACGACCCGTAAAATGCTTAGACTTAGTTGTTTGTGAGTGACTGGGCAAAGCACTGACCCAGCTACACACAGAGTGCATTGCGCTTGGCCCTCGTTAGGGTTGAACGTCCCTCTAGGACATGGAGTAGCAGCACCAGCTCCCTCCTCCGAGTAGTGTCCTTTTGGTGCCAGCTTTTGTCTGGGGTTGCTGGCTCCTTTAGGGCAGATGAAACCGGCTTCGCACAACCCGGTGGGTGCTGTACTAGTACTGCCCTCACAATAGTACCCGGGTGGGCAAACAGCACAATCGGCAGGGCCCAAACCAATCTTGTCTGGATTATATGTCCCAGCGGGACACGGTTGCTTTGAGAGGGCTCCAGAAGGGCAGTACCCCCCAAAGCTGCAAGCACTGCCGCTGATCCCGTCGGTTGGGCGTGGACTTGTGGAGCTGCTCGAGCAAATGTACCTGTGGTGGTCATAAATCGGAGTTAAGCAATAAGAAAGGCGCATGTTTGCTCCTTATATTTGAGGCGCTGATTGTCGCGCCCCACCTTCGGGTTTTAGAAGCTCTATCAAAGCGTGCCGAGGGCAAGACGAAGAGCGAGGCTCGTCGGAGCCATCCGAAGGATCTCTATGGGGGGCCTCTACGTGGTATTGAGGTAAGGTCATGACAAATAAAGACGGGATATGGGGACCGTATAAAGGCCTGTGCATTGGCATACCCAGCAAGGCATGTGCCAGAGGGCGCTGAGAGACCTGTGCCAGAGCAAAAGTACCCCGCAGGGCACTTGAAGCAGTCCTCAACAGAAGTTCCCCCAGTAAAGCCACGGTATGTGCCCTCCGGGCAACGCTGGGCTACTGAAGAACCTGCAGGGCAGTAATGACCAGCGGAGCAAGGCAGCTGCACCAATGTTCCATGCTGAATCTGACACGTGACCCCTGGATCGCAAGGCTCGCACTCCTCCACTGACTTGCTACCGGGGCTCCTGCCCACAGTACCTGAATTAGCAACACCCAAGTATGCTAGCTACAAGTTTGCCGACTAGTGAAGGCAGCAAAAACACACAGATGCAGATCTACTAGAAGCTGACGCAGAGGCCCGGCGAGTACCCAAAGGGAATTCTGGCATTCTGTCCCTCGGGGGGCAACAGCGATACTAATGAAGTCTTCAAATAATTGCTCTGATATTACCGGCTGGGCAAATCATTTCCTTGGAGCTGGATGATCCCTCAGGGCAGTAATAGCCAGGCAGACAGCTCCCTGAGGGCTCTGTAGACCCCGGTGTATCCACATAGGATCCAGCTGGTGCCGGCAGGCATTCATCTATCGCAGTAGCGCCTAGATTCAAGCCGTATGTCCCTACAGGGCACGGAAGAGGGGGAGAAGAGCCCTGAATCAAGCACGCAGTGCCAATTGTGTGCAGAGCAGCCTACCACGCCTGTAGCGAGTACTACACACTGTGTACATTTTGCGGATTTTAAGAGCACAATGCACAAGAGCGGCTTTATAAATTGATTTACTAGAAGCAAATACGACCTTTGGCTTTGAATATGTGCAGATTCTGGCTGCTTTTTTTGTGAATGGCTTTTGACCAGGAATAAGCTCATGCACTGTATATTTTCGGAAGTGGACAATTGTCCTAGTAAAGCTCACACCAGTACAATAGTGCCCTGCGGGGCAGCCATGGGTGTCCAGTGACGGCTTTACCGCAACCTGCATCCGCAGCATACGCGACCATCTGTGTGGACTGCAGGTCCACAGAGGATGTGAAGGTGTAAGAGTGGAGAGAATTCTCGCCCCTGCGATCGGTAAGACAGGGATTTCTTCGTATCAGTACATCTTATGCCGAGCTGCTGTCTGGCGAATGATTGGATAAAGGAGGTGCGTGGCTGATTATATGGGCAAAGGTATGACTGCTAGCTCGTTGCTCAGACTCGAAATTAGTGTCGCCGGAGGAACGCAAAGGCATGGTATACACAAAGAGTCACTCGATGTGCCATTTGGACTACGCGTATCTGAAAGTGTTTGCCAACTAAACCTTTCACTGACTGCACAAATGTACTGGAGCACTATGCACAGTAATGCTCAATGTGAGTTTTCGTCACCCCTGGGAGAGTACATGTGAATCCAGGCTCGCATTCTTTCTCTAGCATGTCCTCATAAGTCATCTGCTCCTCATCACAGTAATAGCCAGCTTGGCAGGCTTCACACTCGGCTGCTCCTGTGCCGGAATATCCCCCAGGATCGCAAGAAGTTGGGCTAATAGAGCCAATAGCACAAGCACTTCCAGGGGGACACGGCTGACAACTCGATGCAAGGGAACTACCGTCTGAGCAACCACGCAGGAAAGATTAGTGGCCGCTAGCCACGTGCAATGTAGCGGGAAATATGGCAGCAAGCTTCAAGAACGCTTCACGTTAGCCTCTAGACGCCATGTATCTAGGTAATAGGTAGCATGTTCTAAACGAGCATCTGACTACAAGTCAGTTAATAGCACTCGTGGGAGGTTCACCACTGGATGCTGACCGTTAAAGGTTCCAGCTGGGCAAGTTCTTGGAATAGAGGTTCCCTTCTCCGGGCAGAACATCCCCGCTGGGCACGTGAGGCAGTCACTCAGGCTTGTAGAGCCGGTCCTGCAAGGGCCATTTAGCCATTTATACACACAAGACAAAACGTGAGAGTGCACATGTCACCTGTGCAGCGTAAAACAGAACAAATTGTACCGGTATATATGAATATTGAAACGCAGACTGTAAAAGCCAGTGGACAGCAAATGCCCTGCAGCCTTGCGCATTGCAAAATAGAAGCAAGGACGCTTACGCAAGTTCTGTGACAAGACTGGTGCGCACGGAACTGAAGAAATAGTAAGACTTCGCTCCTCATTTCTGAGGGTGTGGCCTCCGAAATTCGCAGTTAGCCTATTTCTGCTTTTTGAAACACAGCTCGGTCAATCAAGGGTTGAGGGCACAAGTTTAAAATTCAGGGATTTTACTTGGTGTTGTATGTCCCCGCTGGGCAAGGAATCCCAAGAACCAATCCTTTTGCGTCACAGTAATGCCCTGAAGGGCAGTTGTCTGGGGAGGTTTGTGCGAGGCTGGCGCAGTAGCTGCCTTTGGGGCAGGCCAGGCAGCTGCTCCGTGATGTGGCCAGAATGTTGGGATTGTAGGTGCCTGGAGGGCAAGGGATAGATCTGGAGTCGTGTGTGCCAGCTGGACAGTAATATCCAGCAGCGCAGGCCTCTTTGTGGTTTCCAAAGGTGCAGCCATAGCCTAGAACAAAGCGGAAAGAAACATGAAAGAAACTATGTGTGGGGTAGTCGTCCCACGCTATGACAGCTGCCTTTCCGTTCTGTGTCACCGACATTGAAAGTGGATTTTAGAAGGATGTCTCGACGCAAGTATGCACATACGCTTTAGCAGGAGGTGCTACACGAGTAGCTTACTGCCCCGCCATGCCTAGATTTAAGTCTTTGAGCACACCCCCATTTGTATGCTGGACAACTAGCTCTGCACAGTGTGCGTAGAGGTGCGTGTGCAGAAGCTAGCTAAGTGCTGTGAGCGGTAATAAAAACGCTATCTTTGTGTAGTGATGCAAAAGGACTAGAAAGCTTGCCCGCAGGACACAACCTGCACCCTTCCATGCTGCTGGCGTTAGCTGTAGCTAGTGTCCCTGGAGGGCAGGGAAATCCTTCGAGAAAACTGCAGCAGGCAACGTCAGAAAATCATACCAATGCATTGAGCAACCGAGCCAAAAAGAGAGACAAAAATGGACAGGGGGTTAGGAAGAGCTTGAAGAGAGCCACTTGCTCACGCTGTTCCTTCTGGCAGCATGTTGCCGAAGTAAGGGGGATCTAGTGCTTTGTTCACGTGGTACGCGTGGCAGTACTTCCCTTGGGGGCATATGGAGCAATTGTTCTGGACACAACACCCGAGTAAAAGAGCACGGCAATCATTAGCTGGTCGCAATTCAGCAACCCTGAAGGTGTTTCCACCTATGGGCTTGGCTTTTCAGCAGAATTAACAGCAGTGTAATAACGAAGCCGCATATTCTTAAAGACCGAGTGAAAGCTGAGGGATTGAACATGTGCTTTTAGAAGCAGCAGTGTGCTCGTATTAACTTCACAGATACAGCTGCTTCTATTGCACTTCCAAGATGGTATCTCATGTGTCTCATCTTACCAAGCTTTTCTGGTTCCCGTTAGGGTTCGACACGTATCCTGGGGGACATGGCCTCTCTCCCATAGAAGTCTGTGGTTGCATATAGGCAGGCAACGCATTGAAAAGGTGAATAAGCCAAATTTAAGAGACTTCAAGTGCAGCTGAAGTAGAACTAGCTCGGACGGGAGCTCGGCTTGGCATGGTGATCCAACACAAGGATACACAGAAGCTTGCTTCTTGGTGCAAGCAGAAATGGGTATACCCAGTTTGGTTTGGGCGGATGGATACTAACCGACCCAAAGCAGCTAGATCCTTCTGCAGTGACCATTTTCCAAAGTGGCAGCTTGTATATACTCACAGCCACAGGCTCTTGGATATACCAAATAAGGGGTTTGTAGCCCTTAAAAAATGTGTTGCTTGTGACAAGTTACCGCCTCGCATATGCCAAGGTCCGCATCGCAAACGCCAACATGCCAGCTTCGTGTCTCGGACATTAACTTGAAGCCTGCACGGTGCACTTGAAAAGACTCTTCGCAGTACACAATGTTGGTATGTTGACAGGTGACACCGGTGTAATATGCAGTAGTGGAAAACTTTGACGTCTCCTTCTTATGAAACAGGCCAGCTTTCTTGCTCATAAGAGCAAAGGCGTCGGTTGCGCGGACCGAAATGCAGTCCTGCATCGGAAAGTCACAGTCGAACCAGCCCGCGAGCCACCTAATTCTGCTTCTGAACACACACGGCAATATGTGCACCTCAGAGTTAAGCAAGCCCATGCAGCTATGATACCGGCTAGCTAGGGATAAAATAGACGGCACATAGCCCACACCCTTAGTGTGAGCTGTATTAACAGCGTCCAAAGCTCAAAAATTGTTCCCCGGTTATTTTATAGAGCAGTGGTCAACTTCTTTCGCCGGTGCGTCGGTCCCGGCACCTCCTCTGTAGAATCGTCTAGACTTAGAAGAAGTACGACAAGTAATAAACAAAAGGCCCAGTGTTACAAAGAATTACATCAGCATATGCGCATGCCCCCATATGTGCTGTCTGCGCTTTTTCGACAGCCTTCGAATCCTTTGAGTTGTTCTGTTCAGGATCAACAGGGATATCCTCGCATTTATAAAAGAAATTGCTGCAGCTGGTATCCGCTATTGCACGCTCACTAACTCGTTGACCGCTGCAAACGTACTCATAAAACACGTCTGGCACATGTCTAAACACACCAACGTCCGTCGCCATACTCTCGCAGCCATGCCCACTAGTTCTGCCATCCGCCAACAGAGCAAGGCTAGAAAGGGGCTTGTATTACCACATAATTTCACCTACTGAGGGCAAGCGAAGTATTTTCCACCCCAGCAGATGCCTCCCTCTGGGCATTTGGGGTCTGTGTAATGCGTGTGGCAGGTGTCGATGGGCCTCTCTACCATTGGGGTTTCGGGGTCCCTTTCGAAGCCCTCCGAAAGAGGCAGGATGTGCAGTGGCGAGGGGCAAATACTATGGGGAGGGCAAGGACTGCATCTTCTATCCATAACTCCTCCTTTTGTCCCCTCAAGTATAACTTCGCCGTCTTGGCACGCTGCCGGTGGCTGCCCTGGGTCTAGGCACTCGTGACCGGGGGGACAAGGCCGACAGCGCAAGTCTCCGGGAAGGGAATAGGAGAAAAAGCGCTCACACGCTGTCATTTTTCCGTTTTCACAAGAGACACCAGCGGGGCACGGTCTGCATAGCGAGTCGGCGTCTACCAAACCTGAAGGCACTCAACGGGAGGAAATGGTTCTTCACAAGAAGCTTGAAACGGGGGATTTGTAGCTGCGAAGATTTTGTTATGGGGAGGCGATAGCCACAGCATCGCTATCACCCCGTTCTCTGTCGTGCTCCACAGCAGCACAGAGCAGGGATCCCTGATGCAACGGGCTACTGAGATGCTGGATTGAGTATATACATCGTCCTTTACCTGAGGGACAAGCAATGGGATCTGCTCGTGGGTTGGGGCACAAATGACCAGCTGGACACTTGGTACATTCGTTCCTTAGAAGCATTGATGTAGAGCCTAGTTCTCCCTGCTTGCAAGGCATGGCAACCCCATCTTTGCAAGCGAAGCCTTGGGGACACCGTTCGCAGGCTCCCCCTACCAAATAGTAACCCGTAGGGCACCAGTGGCTTGCCCTGAGACAGTTAGCGCACCGTCCATGTTGTAAGAGGTGATTCAGTGATTACAAGTAAATAGCCTAGCTTGGGCTCCAAGTTCAGGTGACCTACTTCCGGCCGTAGGGTAGGTGTACATTGCAACATACTGGAGAACGAGAAATAGCGGAACCCCAACCGCAGCAATGACGTACTCTTCAGGTATAGAAGCCACTTCACGTTTGGAGGCGAGGACTTCTGGAGGTGGGGGAGCCTGGCAGAGAGAACACCCCCAGGCCGGGGTGCTCCCAAGGACGGATTCTAACTGAAGGGTCGAATTCGCACACCTGGGCATCACAGCGCAGCGACACTGGCAAAGCACCTACTGATATATATGCCCAGGATGAGCACCAGGGATGATAGCGTTCAAATGCTTAGCCCCGGCAGGAGCGCTGCATGAGGTTGCAGCGCCTGATAAGGGGACGGCTGCGTATGTGCCACTCTCCTTGCTTGTGGCGCGCGGAACACCTACTCTTTGCCTTCGGGACACAGAGTGCACTTATCTTCTCTGCTAGTCGCACACTGCAAAAGCCTTCCAAAATAGCACTTAAAGCCTTTAGGGCACGGCTCGCAAGCTCCGGAGTCTCTGCTGTAGAAGGTGGCCTCCCCACACAAACTATTGCTTGTTGGCACCACTTGAAGTGTCCCTGTCGATGTGCCAGTAGGATCGAAGAGCTGACAGTTTGCAGAAACAGCTGGAGTCAGGCTAACATACACATCTACTGCATATAGGGTGCTGTAGGTGGTCCCTGACCCCGTAGACGGTTCACAGCGAACGGAGGCGGAGATGGGGTATTTGTCTGCTCTGTTGCATGAGGCAGTGAAGCACCGAGAAACGACTTCTTCCACTGTTGCAGGGCCCCCCATCACAATGAGCTCAGCCTTTGCTTCATTGCGTGGCATCAAAGACCAAGGCCTCACAAGTTGCATCTGAATTCTTCCTCTCTCTTGGCTGAGTTTGATGACACCTTCTGAAGGATGAGACTCCGGGAAAACTGCCACCTTACCCCCGAGAGGCAGCAACTGCAAATCTCCCCCATTTATTCGGTCTCTTGGTCCCAAGTCAAAGCTCAGCGTGCAAGAGGAATTGGTACAGCCCGAATCCTCAGGGATGACCAAGGCCATCACCTCCGCACTCGCCCACGCTAGGTTCGAACCTCTGGTGGGGTTGGGCCCGTTCTGACTCTTGCATCTTTCCTCTTGGCAGGGTTCTTCAAGAGGCGCAGCTGCGCCACCATCCGTATCACCTGCGTCTTCCAGAGGATTGTCACTGCTCTCTAACAAAATTAAGTCAGTTCCAGGTGCTGGTGAGACGAGTCGCAAGGACTTTCCCGCGCTGACGGTAACACGCACGTCACCCCGTACACCAGCGCTACGGTGCAAGTGACAGCGGACAGAGATTGGCCGGTTGAACTGCTTGTGAGCTCCTACCTCACCCCAGTGGTCCTCTCGTGAAGTGGCATCATCAAAATAAGTGTGGACTTTGCACTGCACTGACACTGTAGGTGGCATTGAGGGGTATACATTTTCTCTCGCCGCCAGCTGCATCTCGGCAGAGCTGGCCTCAATGCCTAAAGGTGACAGAACGTGTTCAATATGGAGCTCTAGAGGGGCGTCGCCTGTCGCTACTAATGCCGCTGCAGCTGCGGCTACAGTAAGAGGGAGCTCGATTTCAATGGCAATGGGCTGATTCCACTCGTCAGGCTTGAATACCACTCGGTGCCCACCTGCCTGCGGTTCTCCCCCAACTAAAAACACCAGTTCGTCTTCCTTTAGCGGTTCCCCGCTGGGGCTTCGTACGAAAGACGGAATCGGTGCACCCCTTAACCGTGCCAGGGATGCACTAGAGAGCCGGGGAAAAATAGAAACTGCAACGGGAGTGTGTGATGGTCTAGACAGATGGACGAAGTAGCCAAAGTGAGGGTGCTCTATTGTCACTGCAGCCGTCCACGAATTAAAAACCAGCCTCAATGGCGTACATATATCCGTTTGCAGGTCTGTAGAGGACAGCCGGCCGCGTGGACCCACATTATAGTGAAGCTTGTGGCTGCATCCGTCGCAGTTTCCTTGTGATTTATTCGGCTCTATTTCTGGCTTTGCAGAAGACGGAAGGATGTCTCGTGAGGCACCGTTATCGACCAGGCTGTTGCCGCATTGGTGTAAAGACTTGACTTCCTCTTCGGTAGAAGAGGTGCTTTGGAGGTCTACTGTCGCTATAACGACATTTGCGCTTATGGGCTGAACAGGTCTACTGTTTCCAAGCGTCTGCAGTTCCCCCCGAAACGCGTTTTCAGAGTCCTGGCTGTAGCTGGGAAATGCCTCACCCAGATCTTTTAGCGGGATTAAAAACCTAGAGGGGGGGAGCAGCTGACCGACTGGCAGATTGTCTAATAGCGGAAAATTCTCAGCTGAAGACTGTGTGCACAACCGCGGAATTGCTTCTAAGGTCATATATGGGGAGTCTGTAAGACCTTCAAAGGTTAAACTCCACTTGGCAATCCCTCCCTTTAGTAGCTGGTGGCCCAAGCCACTGAGAAACAGCTCTGCTGCTGCAGCATCCTGCTGAAGCAGATAAAGCGACACCGAACCGCAGTCTGTTGGGTAGAGGTGACCCTCCGCATCAACTATTTCTGCAAACACTTCTGTAGCTTTCCCCCGTGTCAGAACTGCAGGCTGAGCGTACATCCGTAGCTCGTGGGGAGTCAACGAAAAGTTGTTCTTCGCAGCTGAGTCCAAAGAGAGAAGTTCCTGCCCTGTTATGCCTCCGGATTGGTTTTCCTTCGTGTCCTGTCCGTGAACCTGCACTGTTAAAGAGGGCACTACATAAGCGAGGCCATGCCAGTGAAAAGGACACGAGGGGGCAAAGACCTGCTCGAGATGAGCCACCCAATGTTTCATGCCAGAGGAGATAAATGACCCTGTCCCTTGTGAAATGCGCTGCAGCTCAACAGGAGGGTCGGTTTTTGTTGAATTACGGATAGCCACGAGGGTAGAGTACTCTGTACCAAGGCAAGCCTGGCGATCGCTACCGGTGAGTATGCACGGGGGAGGTTCCGCGAATCGGCTGCCCGTTCCCCCACCAGTAGATTGCCTTGTTGTTAGGATCGTTTTAGGGGAATTCACACTTGCATGGTCCTTTTCTCTGAGGGTTTGAGCTGGCGTAACTTGACGTGTGCTTAGCTCTTGCTGCTTTTGGTCTCCGTTTCCCGTAAATAAGTCACCATTTCCCCCCGCTACCTCGCATGCGCATAAAACTTTTAGCACGAGTAGGAGCAAGGCCGTAGGCCAACCTACTCGCGCGAGAGAGGCTCGCACTGCCATGGCTCGCTTCGGGCTTCAATAGATCCTTGGTGTGAATGTAGCGGTTGGCTGTATGCTTTGTTGCTACACATCAACAACACAGGTATCTCAGAAGTCAACACGTGTTATGGGAATAAGTTTAAGCAACTGATGAGAACGGGGATGGGACCGGGGGCACCTGGTGGGAGCAGTGAGACATTAGTGTCGGAGAGGTGACCCTGACTGGGCGGCCTAGGGCAGGCGTCGGCTGCTGAGGCTGTGGTAGTATTCTAAAAGCTATTTCCAGTGATGTACACTCGAAAAAGAGAGATGGAAGAGGGTAATGCGGCCTTTTTGCAACTGTGGTTCTTTGTTAGGAGACAGGCGGACTATGGTGGCTGGGCACAGGGCACACTTGAGATACGTTCGCCGCCGCAGTGCTAGCAAAAAAATAAACCTGGAGAATTCTAAACAATTTTTGGACCTACTGAAAAGCCATTTGGGTAACTGAATGAAGATATCCCAGTGCCTCGCACTTTCCCCACTGGAGGACGCAGCAGGGGTCCGTGCGTAGCCCAGGATACATAAAAACCGCGAAACAGCAAGTTAATGCAGAACACTTTGGGTCACTATGTAGGAGGTTCGTCCAGTGTAGGGACAAACGATTGCGGCCCAAATGGGGCTGCAGCTGACCACGGGACATTTTACAAAGTTGCCAAGCGGGCAGGGGAAAGGTTTTGCATGGGGATAAGCGAGAAGTGGAATCTCCGTTCGATTATTCATACAGAATTATCTACACCAACGTAACAAAATGAATGCACAGTGAAAGCCAACGCAAAGCTTAGTGCTAATGCAGACAGCAGTGGTCTCCTGGTTTCAAGTACACGCTGCCCATTAAAAAGGAGGAATGATGAAACTCCAGAGAGAAAAAAGGAGCCAGGAGGGTTGTCTAAATCGTTCCAGTCTCTCAGGACCAAATAAACCTATCGGCACTAGAGCGTTGGCATAAAGCTCTGGTAGTGGTCCGACACGTGTGGATGATGAAAACCTGGATTTGGTGGGGCAACACCCTACACGGTCCCGCAGCTACAAACCCTGTAGAATGAAAGCCATAGAAATAGAGAATATTAGGTACAACACTTGATGACTGCTTGATTTGCCGCTGGGGAGGGCATCCAAGCGACCAGACTCCTCCCATGTTCGTCAGGAGACGTCCACAAGCTTTCCTGCGAAAGCGTGCACCGACACCCCTGTAGATGCCTTGGTATTCGTTACTGCCCGCTTCGCGAACATACGCTATTACCCAATGGGTATTTTACTTATCCTCACAACGCTGCAGTCTACTTCTTGGCCTACAAAGCAGCAAATTTTCCTCAATACGATTGGTGCCTGTGCATCCATTTTCCAACCTCTCTAAAGCAAAAGAACTGTTTACGAGGGCATAGATTGCGCTGAATCTCTGCACATCCTACGGCGATATTGCCCTTCATTGTTTCTATGGGCTCGTACGCAGACGGCGTTCTAGAAAATTGGTGCCAACCATGGTTCCTCACCGGCAGGATAAAGAAAGGTAGTGGAGCAGAGATGACCAGTGCTATGGCTCATAATAACCGGTGATCTACCAAACCAAACATGCTGAGTCAAACGAACACACCAAGGGGATCAGTATGCGCAGAATTCTGTATGAAGAGCAGTACGCGAGCTGTGATTGCATACAGTGGCGTAAAATTACCTCAGACGATTCCCATGAGTACGGGCTTCTAAAGCGATGGTGGGGTCTTTATTTTCAAGTAAGTCTTGTCAGGGGCATGCGCTTTTGGCCCACTACCAGAAGCGCCCTAGCAATGAGCAAGCTGCTCCCGCCAAGACGCTACAGGTGCTAGGCACGACTAGCAGACGAGTGACAAAGAAAAAAAGGTTCACTTCAGATTAGAGGAGCCTGATAACCCCGTAGTGTGCGCATAGTTAGGCATAGGGCTGCCTTCAGGGTGGGTTTGCTCTAAGCACACAGCTTGGCGCCGGACTGTGTTTCAAGTGCAGCAAATTCATTTCTTTTGCATCAACAAAGGCTGTAAAGTTACATTGTGAGCATACATATACAGGAGGGATTCAGTCGCTGTGTTGTGAGTTTTTTGTTTAGAAGAGTCATGCTCGTTCTTTCGGCATGGATAGAGGCATTGAAAAGCAGATTAGCAGTTTGGTTTTTAGGCTGAGGGCTTTAAAAATGGTAGAATGCTGATTGCCGTGCAGAATCATTATGCTGAAATTCATGTTTCTTGCCTAAAGTTCGACAGCCTTTCCTATCTATCAGTGCACTGGAAGGTCTTCGAATGCCTGCTACCTTGGTCTCACAAGCATTCTCGGCGTTGCTTGTTTCAAGCTTTCTTTATTCGCAAGTATGTCATTTTTTGAAGGACCGTGCTTTGATGTGTTTCACTCCTCTATTTCTTCTTCCTCCTCTTGTTTGTCAGGGTTCTCTTCTGGCTCTTCCTCGTCATGACTCGCCCCATCCGAGAGCTCGTCGTCTCCTGGTTGAGGCTCTGGCTGTTCCTCCAAATCCGGTGGATCTAGCTGCACGTCATTAGGGGCTATAGGGAAGAAGGGATGACCTCCGTATTTTAGACCCCAGCCGCAATACACAGAAGCAAACAGCTTATTGTAGCAGACGGTCACTGCACCTGGCCACGCGTTGCTGCGCAGCACCACAGTACTATGGCTTGCTTCCTTGTAAGAGGCATTGTCTCCAACGAGCCTCACATTCCACGCCTGGCGGCCGTCAGGCAAATTAGGGTCTTCACTTGCTGGACGGGTTAGTTCGAGAATGGGGTCTTCTTCCATCTGGTGTTGCAAAGCAGGATATCTCTCATCTTTCTCATCCAGATCTGGGTACACAGTGAGACCTTCTGTAGTCAGATAGGGCCTTGAGTGTGTCCAGGCGCTAGTGCTAGCTAGTGCCTTGGCTGAAGGAAATTCGAACTCTGGGTCTTCCTCTGGGTCGCCCGCTTCGTCTGAAATTTGCAACAACCCCGCTGGGCAGAGCACTGTATCAGCGGATATTATCGCGATTGTCGCTCTTAAAAGATGTTTTTCTCTGCCCGGAAACCAAGGAAAGCTGACGATTTGTCTATCGAGGTCCCCTGTGAAGAGCTTTTTGATTTTCCGCGCGGTTGCAATGTGACTAGGCAAAACGTCTGGAAGCAATACCCACTTATACCCATCTGAATGCATCACGAAGTAGGTGTATGTGTTGCTTCCCGTCCCCCGGCGATCCATGGCTTCTTCTGTCTCTTGGTCAGCTGTCATATTCTCCTCCCCCTCATAGCGTGTCTCTGCTATAATGTAGTCCTTCTTGATGCCCAGTACCTTTCCCCAGAAGCGAGCCGAGACAATCCCTGGAGACGAAGCCAATAAACGTTTTAGGGCACAACAGATCCGAAAGGCTTCGCTTGCAGTAAAGCCGCAGCCAGCCCAGTTGAGGAGACGGTTTACTTCTAAAAAGTCGGGGCACTCTGCGGCAATATGCACCTCATTCTCGGGGTCTGCAGCTTGCACAAGTCGCTTTGTAGCCTTCAGCCATTCGTGTAAGGCTGAAGACATTTCCTTATTCGAATTTGGTAAGGGATGTGTAACTCTGTTGGCAGGGGGCTGTAATGCTTTCAGGGCCTTTACTGACTCCGAGACCCTCTCGAATGCCTCGTAAGGATCGTCGGGCTGTTCTGCCACGAGGGCAGCCACCACATCACTCAAATGGTCATATATATTGTGGCCGCTGGCCCCGCATTTCTGCAGAAGACACTGGACCTGTTCTACTGTAGTGGGTGTAGTCATTGTCACAGGAGTGCCTCAAGGGCTGTATGCAAACGGATGGACGGCTTCGATCGGAACCGACCGGAAGTATCACTAACGATGCTACAGCATCACCAAGTGCATCAGATCTACACCGGGGGCATATATGATCCTGTTTCTCCCAAGACAGGGAATTGACTCATGGGCGTTCTATGTTGCCTGTGCCTCGATAACTGAGATTCAGATCAATCGGTCTTGCATCAGGCCTCATACAAGCTTTGATTTTATTGGAAAAACTATATTTTAAAATATTAACACCATCACTTTCCTTGTAGGAACCGCTTGTCTGTGCTTTCGGAGACCAGGGGCCCCCCGAGGTCACTCATAGTGCAAGTCGAAGGAAGACGCTACAAATGGGACTGCGTTAATCGTGTCTCGCTAGGCAATTATGAGACTTCAGCACACTTACTTTTGTTACACCTTGCATTGTGTCTCAGAGGAGTTGGCTCAAAGCAAGAAAAAGCAATATATTTCATGAGCTATTTCTACCAGGGACCTGCTCTTTTGGGGTCCGTCATAGATTTTGATGCAAGACTAATTATCCTATTTACTGAATAAAGATGCTTTGGTCTATTAGCTGGCGTGATTAGGTAGCTCAAACGTTTGTGTAGGGGACGAGAGTCACGCAGTGATATGACGCGTAGATCCGCAGCCGGAGCAGGGCAGCCAAACAGCCTTCTCTTGTTAGAAGACTGAGTTCCACAGTAGATCTGCTGCGCATTGCCTGCAGCCAACTTTATAGGCTTGGTGTTGCTCTCTATTCCCGATTACACTTCTGACGCGTCCAGGGCAGTCAGAACGAGAAAGGCTGATGTCTGCCTTGAAGCAGAAGCTCATGCGGATGAGCGTCGTTGTATTTCGTTAGAGGAAGGCCATCTCCTGGAAAGGTGGGAGAGCATAGGAGGCTGCATCAGGAATCAAAGTGCACGCCTGCTTCATACCATGCAATCTTCGTTGCTGAAGTATACGGCTTCTCGGGTTGCCTGCCGCAGCATCCGCAGTGCTAGGGAAGGCACTGAGGCCGAAAATGTGGGATCCCGTGTAAGAAACAGCAAGAAAGAGGGCCAATTTCAAATTTCTACGACAGAAGACATTCTTCATTCCATCCTGCCACCAAGAGAATGGACAGAAGGGGGCGAGGTTTGGGCTCAGAGCGTCAGCACAACCCCTGCCACTAAGGCTGATGTCGTGGCGCTAGAGCAAGAGCTTGATAAGCGCCTGCGACTCCGCAGGGCGAAGAGCTACGGCATTTGTCAGATTCGAGAGGAACTGTACTCACAGTGCTTCGATGAATTGCTTAGACAGGTTGCACACACAAACGTACAAGCCAAAATCCAAGAGTCCAGACCATTTGCCATCAGACATAAACTGCAAGGCATTTATACAGGGCATCATACACTAGAGCAGCGACTCATGACGCACCATAGACCTTAATCCTTTACTCATAAAACACGTGGCCTCAACACTCTCGAACCCCTGCACAACTACCTCTGGTTTGTCTAGGTGACTATCCAGTGTGCGGAGAGAGGTCTGCTTCTGAATCGCGTACGTGGGGAGCTGAGGTCTCTGATAAAGTCCCACCGCCGACTCTACGAGTCCTCGGCGGCCTTTGGCGTCCGCAAGGCCCTTTTGGCGGAGGTTGAGAGAGAGGCGGAGGAGGCAAAGTGTACAGAACTCGAGAACGAAAATGAAAGACTACAGAACGAAATTGAAGAGGCGAAAAGAGAGCTAGCGGAGGTCGAAGCAGAGCATAAAAGGAAGATCGAAGTAGTACGCCAACATCTGACAAGTCTTCTTGCAAGCTACCGTTTTGACTTTCTACTCAAATACCTGCATTACTACATTCTTCTTGCCGTTCAGATGGCTTCACTGCACCTACAGAGCCCTTATAGGGGAGTGTAGCCGCAGAATACCTTCATCCAAAGACTGAACATGTTGAGGCAACCCCTCCCACAGTGACTCAGTCGCCAGTCTGTCCATCCCCAGCAATTGTATTCTTTTGTAGGATCTTCGTTGTTGTGAAATTAGGCCTGTGTACCTTATTGAGCTTCCCTGTGCACCTTAGTAATCAGCAACTCTTTGAATGTGGTGGGGAGAGCGTTTGTTGTTGGTGTGGCGAGGAATGATGGAAATCCTTGAATAGCTCTAAAGCCTAGATACCCAACCATGCTGACGTTTAATAATAACACGGCGAAGTTCTATTATTGTAATGATCTCTGAAACAGGAGTGTAATCTCTGCAGGAGAAAAATGAGCATGAGTCCAACATTGCTGCTCTACGGCGAAAGGCGCAAAAGGTGAAACGAGAAATCGAGCGACTGCTCTCCACCATCCAGCACGTCTAATGTTGTTGTTACAAAGGAGCTATAAAAGCTCGAGGGTAGCCACATAGGCCACCCAAATGAAGCACCTCCACCCTTGCACAAGCAGGGCCTAACATGCAGTCCTCTGGGTGCTGTTGGTTGCAAGGAGCGGGTCATACGAAATGCAGCCCTGGCCATGCATTGTAGTATGAGAGAGTGGAGTGACATGAAATACTAGGCAACTACTATATGAAGGATCTGCGACTTTACCTTCAATAACTCAGCTTAAAAGCCCTCTAATGTGATCCTTACTGCCAAATCGTTGCGGTCAATGCGGTAAACGCGAGGGCCGTCCCATGCCTAGCTCTTCTTATGACGCTCCACAAAACCTCAGCGCTTATGGCAAAAATAACACGCCCTTTACCATTGAATACCAAATAGTCGCTTGGGAGCTACCCGCAGCTTATTAACGGGTCAGCTCGCGAAGTTTTATTTTGCACTTGGATACGTTTGCATAAGTTTGATGCATAACCATGGAAAAGAACACAGGGAATCTTCGAAACAGTTCTGTGTAAGCCTCGGCTGAACGACGTCGTAAAGGAACACTAGAGCAGAGAAGAAAAACGTGCCTCAAGTGGCTTCTCACTACGGACTCTAGCGGCCCCAGTGCTTGCAACTACAATGGACTGTGCAGGTGTATCAGAGGCAGCACCTTGTCAGACTTTCAAAAGACGTGTAAATGGCAATAGCAGTTCATCATTTTTGCCTAACACATTGCGAAATGCATCCATGGTTTCAGACCTTCAGATAAAGAGGGCACTCCACCCAAAACCTTGACTATGGAGCAAAAAACTACGTTTTGGTAGTCGAGAAGGCCTATCCCGATTTTATTCAAGGTTTACCCGTTTGTAGCAAAGTGTGTGAAGGTAGCAAATAAAATGCACCGAACTGAGTCCCCAGGCGTGTATTCCGGAATTCGGGGTCCTGCGGTGAAGGTAGCTAAGCACCCTGAAAACCTCGGCAGTACACATGAGTGCGTAGCTTGGCGAGACAGGGGTTGGCTTGCCAATATTTTAGTCGCAGGATAAAGTGGAAGCTCTCAAAAGGACTGAACAACAAAATATACAGCCGCATTTCGGCGTGCTGAAGGAAGCCAACTAGGAGTAGTGTGGGAGATTTCTCTTCGTCGGAGTCGACGGAAGGAGCAAGAGCGATGTGTACATATAACGCAGCACTAAACCATGATCAAAATCTGTCTCTTGTCTGTCTCTTTATTCGTGGCCTCGGAGGTGGATGATAGCAGTGGACAAACTTTGCACTATACCGCGGCGGTTTCCTTATGCCCCTCGGTCGTACAGATACAGTGAAAGCGACTAGCCCAAACGAGGTCCATGGTAGCAACACAGCTTCGCTAATAGAGTGAAGAAATCGTGGTAGGTGCGAGTGCTCCACATGTCTCTTTCAGTGCCCCCCTACCGAATCTTATCCTGTGTGTTAGGATTGCTGGCTGGTGCTGCCGTGGCCTTAGGGACTCCTAAACACATCTGGCTACTAACGAGCACAATAGTCAAAAGTATTGTGCACAGATACAAAGTAATGGAAGACCCTAGGCCTCATACGTCTCCACATTACTTGTTGCGACGGCATGCTGCTTCCCGGCGCTACAGAGTGTAGGAGGCGCCACATGAGGAGAAGAAATCCGTTTGAATGCCCTGCTACAGTAGTCTAGATAAGAGCGGGAACAAAGACGCTAACGCATGAAATATCTAAAATCTAGTTACAGTGGGCTGCCTGGCCATGTGTAACACCAGATAAATGGGCGAACGATTACTGAGGGGACCTACGTCGAAAAATTTATCCATAGCGCCTATACCGGCATTTTCGATCAGCCGCCTGTGGTGGCTGGTCATGGGCCCTCCCAGGTTTACGCGCTATGAACGAAGGTTTGTAGTCAAATCATTGACAGAGGAAACTTGCATCCTGCCGCGTCAGTTTATCTATATATTCAAGCACGGTGGAAGTGGCATCTTTCTGAAATTCAGTAAAGTATAGTGCAAAAGGCCAGAAGAACAAAGCAGCTTATGCACACGGGCTTGAGGACACATGGTGAACCGCTTGTTAGCTGCGGGATGACAAGGGATATAATGTTACTTTTTTGACATTCCGCCCTAGCAGATCCCGACGGTCAATTTAAGATGAAGCACGGGGCTACAATCGATAGGCCGGCGGAAGCGATACTGGAGCGGTGAAGAGCTGTACCTCGTGTGTCTGGCCCTGGACTGCGCCAGCAGTACATTTCCTTGACCCAGTCCACACGAAATGAATCAATTGTTGCCATTTGGTAGCAGGATAGGTAGCTTATTCACATTTATGTGCTTGCAAATTTTATATGCATGCAAGCCAATTTTAGACTCTATGTAGCACCGCTACGCTTGTAAGAAAGGGGCTGAGTCACCCACGTCCGTACTGACTGGCTCCCGTAGCCTACAGCCTGCACACCCGTTTGATCATGTGCAGATGCCGACAAATATTACACAATGCCCCAAGGGTTTGAATGAGAAGTTGTTTTGAATTTTAAGCAGACAGGGGAATTGCTTCCCCCCACTTTTCCTTCCCCGTAGCCGGCTCGCGTTGGGACGCACACGTGGCTTCGAGGGGTCACTTCGTCGTCTCTTTACCTGCTGTCATAAGCATTTAGTCGTAAGGAAAATTTATGTACAAAAAGGGAGTAAGCTAGAGCATAGATATTCTGCCAGCATGGTAGAAATTGCGGCAGGGCGCGCACATTTACAAAGCGAATGAGGTCGAGAGACTGAGTAGATCGGCGGAAGCACGGAAAGACAGAGAGTGAAACAATTCTGAGAGAAACGCTCCTTGTTCCTGGCGAAAACTGGGCAGTAAGCTCTAGTACTTGGGATAAGGGACACTCGCAAAAAGCGGCTACGGACAGAGAGGTGGCACCGAGTTGCGTATCTATCGCCAAAGGCGAGCCTTTCCACATCAGCTGCCCCAGATCTTAGAGGAGCAAGTGAAATAGCACCTATACTAAGAGACAGTGCGCCGCAGGTAGGTGCTCAGGTAACTTACGGCTGGCACGAGGCAGCAGAGATGACGGAGGAGACCAGCGGGGCAGGCCTCGCGAGGTTTTGGGCATTTACGCCGGCCATCGATCTAATAAGTCTTCTCACGGATGTGCCCCTCCAGCACGATGCAAAGTGGGAGGAGCACGAGCAGCGAAAGCGAATGCAGAAACAGGATCAGCTCCGCATCCGACGTGCACCAGATTCATCCATAGGTAGGCCCTGAAATTACGAAGGACTCCCCTAAATATGTGGAGTGTATAAAATGGAAACAGACATTCGAAGCTTAAAGTGCCTGCAGGCGAGCAACTGGGCTTGCGCGTGCGCCTCATTCAGGCCCATTATCAATCATTATGTTGGGGTTGGCAGATGTCCACCATGTAATCAAAACTGCACATGCAAGGGCCTCCCAGTGTCTTAATCAACAGGTATTATATGGAAAGAGGCAGAAACACACAAGGACACCATGTTCGAACAAATCATTGAAACATAGGACGATATGATGCCAAACACAGTTTGAGGCAGAGCAGCACAGACATGGAAGACACCCCGGCATGCATACAAATCAATACAGAAATCAGAAGGAAGATTCCGATATACTATGGGATAGAGAACTAGAGTGGGTCGTCCGGAAATAGCCTGTTATATTCATTGGACTATTGAAATGACTGTGATTCGCACTTCTCCCTATTCATCCTTCGTATGCTACAGGTGCACTTTATTTTGGTGGAGGAGACAGCTGAGGCTGCTGCTCGAGCCCTTCTGCTTTTGTTCATCCTTACCGACGAGGAGCTCTCGGTCAGAGGTCAGTATGCTTGTGTAACGTCACACGGGAGCCCCTGATGGATCAGTTGGTTAGGCTATCCCGTGAAAAAAATGGCGGTCTGCGTGCTTCTACTTGAGTCTTTGTCTACCGTGGCATGGTGTATTTTTTTGCTCCTGCTTGGTGATGCAGAGAGAGTTCAATTGTATCTGGAGGTATATGGTAACGCGTTTGTCAGGGAGCAAACTTCTGCGTATATACACCGCGCTTCAGTGCAACTTGAGGAGTCCGTATCGACATCTGCACTTAAACTAGCTAAAGCTTACAACCTCCTGCTAGGGTACATGGCAATTGATAAGTCGTACACTTTATTAGCTCGTAGGAATCGTCAGCACGTGATAGGCTGTGGTGTGTCGAGTCGGGCCTAACATGCACACACTCCGCAAGGCAACGTCTTGGACTTCCCGTGCTTTCGCAGCTTCGTGTGTGGGGAAGAGCTGCCTGGCCTAAGCAGGTTGGTGAACTTGTCGTTGACAAAGCATCGTAATCGGGACCAGCTGCTAGGTCTGTCAATTGAAGCTCCACTTTACACTGAGAGCCTATTCCTACCTACAGCACAAGCCCGAACAAAGAATACCGCTTCCTTTTTTGGGGCTTCTTGGAGTCTTAAAATCCCGACATTAGAGCTGCCGGTGGCCTAGGAAGCCGAACCATTCTTACCACTTCGTTGACTCTGTTTTGGTCTCTTGGTACTTAACGGGCGCCCCCTGCTGCCGAGTGCTGTCACCGTGAATTTCAGTCGTACTGCGGGGATGGCGGCGAGCTGTTCCCTTTGACACGGAAGGCCTCAGAGACCAGCGGCTACGGTATTACTACGGAGACCGCTTCGACTATCGAGCCAACCTGATGGATTGGAATTACCAAAACCACATCCAGCCCTTTGTACGGCATTGCAACATTTCCTTGCTCCTGCTGCCAGCCGTGTTGCTTCTCGATGGTGCTTTACGTGTCTAGGCTTCAGCTGGTTCTTTGGTCTTATCAAGGCGAGGGGGTTGCACTGATCACTCTGCCAGTAGTCTGTTCTAACAGTAGTCTAAGACCTGCTTGGGTTTAGCTTGTCATGTAAAGTCTTGGTCCATGACGGCCTTCAGCAAAACACATTGTGGATACATATCAGGCCCCGCTAGTGCACTGGCGGCAGTACAAGAGATTCGCAATGACTGGTACGGTCCCTCAATGGTGTAAGAGCACTATAGACTCTCAGAAGGATTCCACGTGGAGGCACTGGCCATTAAAGGGCTTTCCTATAAATAGATCTCGCATAATTTGCTTGCATGCCCATTAAGTCCGCTGTACGTTATTGACATTAGCTGTGCTTGCTTCTCGTTTAATCAAATAGCTTCTTATCAAGTATCCAGGGCTCTGAGTGAAACCTGTGCACAGGCCAGGCCTTTGATCTGGGTTCAGCTCCTCGTCTAGAACCGAACAGAACGCTGGCAGCCTACATCAAAGGACGACACGTGAGCGGATTCCAGCTTCCTAATGGCAACAGGCTTGCGCCTTGGGATAAAGGTTTAAGGAACAAGGTAGACGCAACTGTTTCAGATAAATGCATGACCCTTGCCTTACTAGAACGGGCTGAGTGACCCATATCTCGGTCAGTTCCTTAGAAAGTGCTGGTGGCTCTGCTACTGGTGCTATCGTGCTGCAGAAGAAGTCTGCCGCGACTGTCGGAGTACGGGGCTTCTGGGCTGATGTGGTCAGCGGCCCCTTCTACACTCTGGGTCAGTGTTCTTCCCTTAGGCTTCAGCGTAACCGCTCCACAGCAATTAATGCATCTTACTTTCTGCATTACCAATGCATTCACCCGATTATTCTTGCTTCTAAACCAAAACATTAGCAGCGTCATAACAGCACTAAAGCCTCACCACAATATGCCATTATGGGTCTACCTACACTAGGACCAGCAAGAGAACTTCGGAGTGTTCAAGCAGCGACTGTAGCAATTAGGGTTTCGGGCTTATGGTCTAGGCTTAGCGATTTTAGATCGAGTAATTCATGGACATCGTCCCTATTGCGGTCTTCAATCAGGTGGTGATGGCTCGGCACCACCTTTGCTAAAAGACACTTAAGAGACAATGATGCTGAGTGGACAAACATCTGGCAATAGCAGTATGCGTGGTGAATGCAGCATATGATATTACAAACTCCATCCCGATATCACGTGCATCAGGATGTCAGATGTTTACAGGGATTGCAGTAGATGCTCCATTCAAGGAAGAGGCTTTTCGTACTGTGAGCCAACAACAGCGACATGTACGTGAGGACATAGCACGCCGCATCCGCTACTTCAGTGCCTTTTTGCCCCGTTGTAGCAGCGGTCTATTAGAACAACATCTACATCATTTAGCGGGATTTTCTGTGGAAACTAGCGCAGCGCCCTGTTGAGCCCCGGCTATATAGTCCCGGACTAGCGTTGTGCGCATGCTCCTGCCTCTATATTCACATCAGCCCAAGTCTATTGCTATTTCTAGGCCCAGATGAAACTTATGTGGGGTTTATAATGTGAATATATGTGGGTCGACATGTGGCCATGGGATTTATACGGGCTGTGGGACTGCGATGCCAGAACACCCAAGAAGTATCCGAGTTCAATTTAACTGCTGCACTCTTCCAAGTGCTGCGGGGAAAAGTAAGCAGTTTTTATCAAACGCATAGAAAGCTGAGGCCTTGAGAATGCAGAAGATTGACAAACCACCCACAAACCGTTAAGCTGCTCAAAATTGTACATTCATAAGTTAACACGCTTTACAGCTGCTCTAGTTGTGTAGGTGTGTGCAAGAATTCTTTAGTATTCTCAAAAGGATCCCCTGAATTTTCTGTGTGAGAAGATGTGCACTCCTGCCGAATAGCCTTTTACATAATATTTTGAACAGCATGAGTTACACCTTGAGGAGCAGATATGGGTGTGTCGACACGAGAGTCGAGAACTAAACGTTTACTTGCGGGATTCGTGTACGTGGGTGCATTACTTAAACGGCTGAAGTGGCAACGCTTGCTCTAGCGGCTGAGGCGTTGGACTAAGCCGTTGGAATTTTGTTGTCGTGTGTGCTGCATAGACTCTGACGGTTCCGCCTGCGACAACTGAAACGGACAGGTACCCGTGCTTGCTAACTAACATCCTACTACGATTGTGAAGATTTATCGTCTTATTGGTCTCGGGGCTTGAGATGCGCCTGTGTCTCTTTTTCATGGATTGTACCGCTTTGTTTTCACAATGAAAACTGGACACTAAGTCTCGGCTGGTGTCTTGGGCCACAGATTTCCGTATCCCTCCCTTGTGGAGATGGCGCTGGGGGGTCACGTGAAGAGGGCTGAGGCGGCAGAAAGCCAACAGGCTCATATGACAGTTGCGAACGAAACAGAAGTCAGCGATTCCAGCCACCAAAACAGCAAGACCTGTGGCAGCGACTGTAATGGTAGCTCTGAACCCGAGAGCACTGCTCGCTGCACTCCTGCATGTCCTACAAACGGCACTTTGCCCAACAGGGGTAAAGCTGAGGGTGGCTGGAGCCCATGTGCAAATGCCAGCAACAGCAACACGGGTGGTGGTAGTGCAGTAGTAGATACAAGCTGCAAAAGGGACCTAGAACAGTCACCTACAGGAGAAGTCAGGTCCACCTCCGAGTCCCCACAAGGGGCTACCACAGGTACACCATGCTGGGGACGTCCTACGCTGATCAGACTTGCAAGTATATCTCAAAAGCTTTAGTTCTTGTTCTCCACTAGCCTTCTCCTTAAGCGAACATCACTGCTGCAATGTTGGTTCTTCCAAACAAGCGGCTTAGTGCCCACTTGGCCTCACGCACGCAAAGCTGGTGACGTGCACATGCGCATTGCGCGTAGGCTGGAACGGTGTGACTGTCTCTATTGTCTTGGGTCCACTCGAGGAAATCGCAAGCAATAGACGGTGAGACAGCCAGTGCTGGCAAAGGAGTTCCAGTGGCCATCCTTTTGTCAAGAAGCCCCCAGTGCTGTGCAGCCCCCATGAGTGCGTTAACGCTTCAGCCTTCAAAAGACAGCGGACATTTGTGTCGTTGGTTGGGGTTTGGCGGGAAGATTGCTGCTAGGGAAGTTTGACTCCGGCACGAATACTTCCGGGGATGCAGAGGGCCAAAAGTCCGCCTTGGATACCTCCACCGTTAGCTCACCTCATTCACCCTCCCCTGCTGGGGTCCTTGGAGAAGAAGGAAAGAACTGCCTGCTTAGCAGTGTTCTCAAGCCGGGAGGCACAACCGTTGTGGAGAGTCTCAAGTATGGCTAAACCGACGTAACAGTCAAACAGGAGAGGGTTTAATGCTAGAAGCCACTTTGACGGGCTAGGTGTGACCGACAGTCCAATTTTTGGGTGAAGAGACATAGTCAGTGCCAGGTAGCACTGGCGCGTATGTTCCTTAGTATTGGGATTGTAAGCTTTGATGGCTGCAGCCTCGTATAACAATTGCATGGAACTTCTCAGCATTAGTTTTCAAAACAAGTTCGCATGCACCCAACAGATTTGCTCGTTCGAAGGAAGAAACCAAGGGGACAAAACCCCTGGTCCGTTCTTGGCTCTTCCTGCTTGCTGCTTCTCCCAGTGCCTCGAGATGCGTTTCCTTATATACGCCAGCTTGTAACCCTTTTTTGAAACTGCCTCTCTGTTCGCAGATATTTGGGTCACATACCGAGTAAGGCCAAAGTAAAGTAAGGAGCTTTGCATAGTATGCTGAGTGCAGAGTGCCTCCTTAAGCTGCATACAGATAGGGACTTGCTTCATAATTGCTTATTTCGTTTGGTGTGGTTTTATGGGAGTGGCTGTGCAGGTACCGGCGGTTGATAGCTACAGCTGCGGCAAGGCGTGGTTGGTCTCAATTATCCCCAAAAGGGGTCGACCGTAAGAAAAATCTTTGCAGCAGACCCTAAGAGACTCTCTGGCAACCCCACGAGTCAATCCACAACGTAGAATGCACGACGATAGCTGCTACGCAACGCCTGCATAGCTCCTGGAGAAGAGCAGCTACTGCATTTGCGACGATGCAGCGTGGGCAATTGCTTGTGTGTCTGTTGTTGTCAACCTTTTATACGAACGACAGGCACTGAAACGGACACAGAGGTCATGCCAGAGGAACAAGAAAAGACAGAGAAAGAGGCACAGGAGGAGGAAGCCAGCGCACCAGATGACATGTGCTTCATACACTGCTGAGGAAATACGGAAATGTAGGGTTTTTTGATGTTGACGGCGTACGGTTATTTTTGATTATTTGGGTGTTGACTTAAGCAGTGCTCGTGCATGGTAAGCTTCAAAGTCTACCCTGAGGGCGCACGCCTGCGTCAGATCATTATTGGCAACCTCAAGCCTTAGGGCGACTCTCTAGTGGCTTGGAGCTTGGGGTTAGCCCGGGATTCCTACCTAGCGAAACATATCCTTCATAGTTGCGAAGGATTGCAACTTTTACCGCTAAACTTCCCGGAATGATTGGCTATTCACGCCCTCTAGGCGGCGCTGTACGTCACTGTAGTTATGAACGCTGGTTAAGAACAGTGAGCTTGCTTTCTTTTTAAGGTTGAGTCAAAGCGAGCGTTTGGGTCAGAAAAGGCTGGGAAGTGTTGAAAATTGAGACTCTATCTTATCCTCTGCTCAGCATCTCAAATCCTTCCCTTACCTGTCCCCAAGTCGTCTCTATGTCCCTCCCCCTAACAACATATGGCGTTGCTGCGGTCCCAAAGGCATCGCAAACGCAAACGCAAAAGCCAGCAACCCCGGAGAAGCGGGGTGAGGGGCCCCTTGAAAGTCTGCGTTTCCGGAAGGCAATTGCTCCATTCACAATTCCAAAACAAAAGCACACCGTTCTTTTGTTGGCTCAATCAATCTTGACCTCCGTCGTTCTCCTTCGGCGAGCCCCTGAGACCGAAGGCGACAGCGTGAGATGAGGCGTGAGACAGCACCTGGGGAGTTCGACGAGAAAAGGGTGCATGCAGGGCGAAGGAGGCGTCATCCTTCAGTCCTAAGGTTGCGAATAATGGCCTCGATGGCCTCAGTGTCGGACGAGAGCTCATCTATCCGGCACTTGTAGAAGGACCTTATTTGGTCCAACAAAAACATTTCCTCGGGGCACACCAAATTCACTGCAATGCCGCGCAACCCGAAACGCCCTGTGCGACCGATCCTGTGCAAGTAGGTCTCGAAGTTGACGCAGACACCATCGGGAAAATCTATTCCGGAGGGGACGATCCTTTGCCCCCTCCGGTCCACGTGCTGCCCCTCCCAGGATTCCTCGAAGCCAGGGGGCCCCCCGAAAGGCACCCCAGGGCCCCCCGCGACGTCCGGCTGAGGCCCTCGGCCCCGGCCTGTGTAGTAAATCGGAAGGTCAAAGTTGACTACCAGAGTGACCTGTGGCACGTCTATGCCTCGCGAAAGGACGTCCGTGCATATCAAAACCTTTGTCTCCCCCCTTCTGAATTCTTTCATTATCCTGTCTCGAATTTCAATGGACAGCTTCTCGGGGCCCTGCGCCTGAGACCCTGCGCAGAGACGCAGGCGGCCAGACATGCACAGAAAGGAGGGGAAGTGACAACCTGAGGGATACAGGCCAAGCGGTGAGGTGTCGCCCCCCACAGTAAGCGTGCGAACGACGAGAGGCGTTGCTGCCCCCACACGACAGCACACCGATCGACAGAGGAACGGACAAAAGAGATGCCAGCCAACGGACAGAGAAGGCGGAGCACTCGGAGGATCAATGGCGCAGGCAATGTGATCGAGCGCTCTCGTCCTCCTCTGTGGCTTCGCCCCCGTCTCTCAGGCCTTCCTCGTTTAGGGCGACCCGCCCGTCCGAGGTTCTGTCTTACCGCAGATTAGAGAAACGGAGAACGAGAGCTCCTTCTGAAGCTTGAGCGCCAGGAAGAAGGCGAGCCGTCTACTGTTGACAAAGATGACGCTTTGGCCGACAGCGAGCGCACCGTAGAGGGTCTTGAGGTGCTCATACTTGTGTTTGAACACTCGCATCACGAGCTCCCTGTCCACGGGAGCACCAGGGCGCTGCAGATGCTGCGGAAGCATCAAGTACGACGGGGCCTCTAACTCGAGGGGGTCTCCTCCAGGGGGGCCTCCCGGTGCCTCTGGAGGCGGCAGGCGGGGGTCTGCCACCATGTAGAACTGCTGGATGCACGAGAGCGTTAGCTCCTCCCTCTTCAGCTGTACATACACAGATCCAGCAGGGTGAAACGCGGACCGCTTTTCGCAAAAACCCACACAAGAAGACGCCCTCCGCCACACATCCTACGCACAGGTCGGCCGATCTTCGCAGGTGCTGCACGCGCGGCGAGTCTAAGCAGGGAACGTCGCTGCTGGCGCCACAGCTAGAGCACACACATGCGGGGTCCTTTGCATACCGTGATTTTGTTGGCGCGAGGAATGAGCTTCTCGGCAAACTGGCGGACGGTGTCGGAGTACGTCGCGGAGAAAAGCAGAATTTGAAGGTCGTTGGGCAGGAAGCGGCGAATCTGCTGCACCTGCAGGCAAAGGGGTAGGGCAGACACGTTCGACGGAGAAGCATGCAAACACACCACTGACCGCGCTGCTGCCGTTGCAGCCGCCAGGCGCCAGATGGTCCTGCCAACAAAAAATCATTCGCGCGCTTCCCCCGTGCCATAAAAGCCTTGCCAACTCCGGCATGCCAGCAGCCGCAGCAGCTACACCGCTTCAAGTGCAAAAGCAGCACCTGCGGGGCCATGTTGTTCGCGAAGTTGATGAGTTCGTCCGCCTCATCAAGAACGAACATCCGCACCATGCTCGCGGGGAAGCGCCGCTTCTTCAACAGTTCCATCGACTTTCCTGGATGTTGATGCGCAAACAATCACCGAGAAAACACACGCAACTGCAGCCTCCCTGAAATCAGCGGGCAGAGCACCAATCCCCCGTAGCATGGCACAATCAGGCTTCTTCGACAGCCGCAGCACTATACGTCTGGCGTCTGAGGGGTCCAGAGCCATGGATGCAGCCAGAAAGGCTGCTGAAGCAGAGGCTCTAGGCAGACCTGAGAGGCTCTCAGAGCAGTGGCAGAAGCGTCTCCCCTGCGGCTCTCTGTTCACCATGAAAGAAGCAAAAGGACAAGCAGAAGCAGCAGCAGCAGCATACCGTACCGTACCTGGTGTGCCGACAACGATTTGCTGCCGTACGTCTGGGGAGGTATTCGAGCTGAATACAACTTCTCTGCCCTCCGCGTTCGGCGAAAAAAGGCTGCTCTCATCCGCTGTCGCACCATCGGGGAATTCGCTGACGCCTGCAGGAACACCTCGAAAAAAAGGCCGATGCGAATGCGACAGCGCACACCTCAGCGGCGCCAGCACCCCAAAAGAAGCCTTAATAACAACTGCAAAGATAGTACCACGCAGCAGCAGCAGCAGCAGCGTCTTTACCGGGGCGTGACTGCGGGACGGCCAGGAAAATTTGCAACCTCGTGAAACGAGCTAAGCTCTTCAGCACGAAGACTGTCTGCTGCGCTAGCTCGCGGGTAGGGCAGAGGCAGAGCGCCTTTGATGCGCAGATGATGCACACACAAGGAAACGGGCAGTAACGACGAAAGGCCAGCTGCGCCACCACGCGAACAGACGAAAAAAAGAGGCACCAACAGAAGCCCACACCAGCCGCACGCAACCCGCACCAAGACGGCACTGCCGCAAAACGGCGAGGCGCACCGAAAGCGCACAAGAAAAAAGACGAAACGTTCGCAACAGCCCTCGCAGCAACAGCGGCAGCAGCATTTGCTGCAACAGCAGCAGCAGCATTTGCAGCAACAGTAACAGCAGCATTTGCAGCAACAGCAGCAGCAGCATTTGCAGCAACAGCAGCAGCAGCATTTGCAGCAACAGCAACAGCCCTCGCAGCAACAGCAACAGCAGCAGCATTTGCAGCATTACCTGTGGCTGCGGGATGTCGGGGTTGGCGCAAAAGAGCATCGAGAGAGCGAAGGTGGCCGTTTTGCCGCTGCCGTTTTGGGCCTAAAGCAAATCCAGCAGCCGGAGGGAAAGAAAGACAAGGGCAGGCAGGACCTATGGGGGGCAGACGAAGTAACACCACGGAGACGCGTGGCAGTCGAACTGAGAAACTGTGCAGGAAACGTCAGCTTGCGTCAGACGCAGAGGCTCAGAAACAGCCGAAATTTTTTCGTGTTGATGCATGCACGAAGGCTGATGCATTCCGCATACCACCCGCAGGCAAAGGACTCACGCAAGAAGACAGACACAAGTTGCCATGCAGCCGCCAGTTAAGCCGCAAAACAGATGCACAGCTACTCACAGCGCAAGCGACAGCAGTGGCCCCTGCGCTTTCAGAATAAAAGACTGACGCCTCCATTTCCCCTCAATTGATGTTATTACCCCGACACGCACGCATGCACGCCTGCATTCAGATTCTGGACGTCTATTTGTAGACTGATTCACATATTCTTGTGAATATATATGCGTGCGGGCACATGTACACACACTCCGGGGTGCCGAAACATCCCCATAGTTCCAGTAGACAGCCACATAGGCAGGCGGCTTGAGGAACCGCTCAGAGGCTCTCAGTTTACGCACCCTCCGTCTGCACTGATGTGAAGGCGGGCAAAAATCAATGTCTGAACGCACTTCCAGAGGCGGGATGCCGGCGCATGCAAGGCTCCCCAAAGCCTGTAGTTCCCTGACCCTTAAACGCATAGACGCACGCGGAAGAAGTGGGCTATACCTGAGCAATGAGGTTCTCCCTGTGATTGAGCACCAGGGGCAGCGCAGCCGCTTGTATCTTGGAGGGCGCCTTGAAGCCTAGAGCCTCGACTGCCAGCAGCAGTTCTTTCGACAGTTTTAAGTCCGTCCTGCGGCAAAGCGCCAACGCAGCAATGCAGCACGCGGCAGAAGCCCTTGCTCTCCCGCACATCCTTAGAAAAGCGGTCCACAGCAAACCCGCTGAGGAGAAGAGAGGCGGCTGTTTGTGCGCAGAAGGCGTGCATGCACTCTGTCTACCGCACGGACTGTGGCATCGACCTAGGAATGCTGCCTACGCGCTGTCTGAGCATTCAGTGGTGAAAGCAAGTATCATCAGCAAGGACGATACAGGCAGGCGCTGTTAACGTGCTGCCTTTTGGCGTTCAAAAGACTCGAGAAAAAAGAGGCACAATCCTGTTTGCGGGAGGGACGTTTGCGGGGCAGCAAGGTAGACAAACACACCATGACTTCGCAGAAACAAGAGGAGAAGCGTCTGGCTCTGCCCTTTGGATCAGCAAATGGGAGCCGCCATCCACCCTGTCTAGATGTGCTCGCCCCGCTGCTGCAGCATCACTGCTGCTGGCTTCTGCCGAGGCTGCAAGCTGCGAGTTGACAGTATTCCTGCCCATGTCAGAGACGGGCACGGCGTTCGAGGGAGCTAGCGCCGATGCGGCTAGACTGCTCGAAGCATCATCCTCTTCATCCTCGTGAGCTACCTCCTCGGTCGCTCCGTCCGCCACGCCTGCTCCTGCTGCCCCCTGATTTCCACTCCTGCTGGGATTGCTGCTGCTGCTACCAGCGGGAAGGTTAACCTTCAACGATTCCAACAGGCCCTGCAGCTGCTCCAGGGAAGCCCCTCCCGCCTTCAGGCTTTCGAGCAGCCGCGCTGCCTCCTCCGAAGTCACTGGCATCTTGCTCTTGCTGCTACAGCTGCAGGCTCTGGCTGGAGGGTCCTGAGGGGCATGGGGAAGTGTTCGCTTTCTTGCACAAAAGCTGCGGCGGCCTGAGCAGCCCGCGCGCGCTGTAGCCGCTGCAATTACCGCAGTCGCAGCCACAGGGTGGAGGAAGGAGATCCAGGGGAGTTGATCACGCAACGGGAATCCTCTACACCTGTCTGCCGGGCTTAACCTCTTCAAAATCCAACAAATACGAGACAACACTTCCCGTTGTTCTTTTCCGTGGCAGCGAAGCCCCGCGTGATCGCCACAGGCGCTGCAGCGGAGAGCGCCTTGGCAGCGCCAACCACAACATGCAGCCCCTGGTCACAGCCGCAACTGCACTACTGGCAACACCCTATGCGGCCTCCAAACATTTATATTTTTTGCCTTATTCTGTTCATGTGCTTTATTTTCTTTGCGCGGATCGCAGCAGCAACCGCCTTTCTCGCCGCAGGCCCCCGGATCTGCACACGTGTCTTTGTGCCATCCACTCTCAGCGGGCTCAGCAGCGTTTGCGCGCGCCTATGGGTTTGATTTGACGGCAGTAGCAGCAGCAACTGCCGAAAAGCAGCATGGTCAGCACTCTTAACGGGGTAGAGCGCACGCAGTATTAGACCAGCAGCAGCAGCGGCTCCTCTCGGCAAGGGCTCAGCAGCAGCGGTGTCTGCTGCCTATTGCCGTGCAGATGAGAGAGCATCTCAGCTCACTACTGATGCATGCACCCTTTTTGATGCTGCTGCAACGACCGCACCAGGAAGCGCTGCCCTGCATTTCTTGCTTCCCGCGTTATTGGCAGGCTACGCTGTAGCACTGCCGCTGGTGCTGCTGCGTCTGTATGGCCCCCTCAGGCCCTGCAGCAGCAACGGCAGCTGCTTGCTGCCATGTCAGACATAAATCTAGAGAGGGAGTTGCTGCTGCGACAGCAGCGCATTCAGCAGCGCCGCCTAGCGCAGTGCAGACTGCAGACGGAGCAGCAGTCGCAGCAGCAGGATCTGCGAGGACAGCCGCATCGGCTCTTGAATGGGGATGGAGCCCTCTTGAGTGAAGATCGCGCCTTTTCTCTCAATACACCCAGAGAGGCGCTTCAAGAGCTCTTACTGCAGGAGCAGAGCCATCACGCCGAGCGGCAGCAGCAGCATGACCGCTTGCTGCGATCCAGCTGCAGCGATGGCGACCTGAGTGTCTCGGCTGCCACAGCAGCAGCGGTGCACGCTGCTGTAGCCGTTGCTGCGCGTTTTTCCTACACTGAGCGGCTCTGTTACCGTAGAAGGAGCAGCAGCAGCAGCAGCAGCGGCAGCGGCAGCAGCAGCAGCGCGCGAGCGTTTCTTGTCGGCAGAAACTCTCCCGTTGCAGCAGCAGCTGCGGCTGCGGCAGCTGCTGCAACAGCTGCAGCCTTCCAGGCATCGGAGCAGCAGCCATTGCGCCTCCAGAGCCCAGGCAACAGAAAAAGTTCCCCTCTTCCTGATTCAGTCTCGCCGCAGAGAATCTCGTCCTGTTGGAAACATGCGCAGGCTGAAGACGCTTTGAGCAGCCGTCTTTGTGGGAAGGAAGCCGCGTCTGCGGCATATGCAGCGGCCGCTGGCGCGTCAGGCGGCTCTCGCGCTACTGCTGCTGGCGAAGCAGCTGCGTTGTTACAAGCAGCAACAACAAGCGGAGGGTCTGCCTGCAGCTCTGCAAGGGGGGAGGGGACGCCAGATAGCACCTCAGCAGGAGACATGCCAAGGCTGCGCTTCCATCTGCCTCCCTTGCCATGCGCGCTGCAAGCGACGCCGATAGCGGCAGAAGGGGCTGCAGAGGCCGCATGCAGGCAGTTGCACTTGGAAACAAGCGCTTCAGGCGTCCCCTCCTCAGCTGCCACGCCTGTTCCTCCAGGAGGGGCAGGAGCAGGAGCAGGAGGAAGAAGCGTGGGAGCAGCAGCTGCAGATGCATTCGTAGCGGAGGCTGAAGCGAAAGCCGAACTGACTGCTGCCGGTTCTGCTGCAGCGGCGACTGCCCCCCCTCCGAGTGAGCAGCAGCTGCTCGAGCCGTACGGCGATGAGCCGCCAAGATCGGGAGGCTGGGAAGAGCAGACAGCAGCAGCTAACACCAGTCAACGTGACTGCGAGAGCAGCAACAGAAGCTGTGTTTCTCTTGACCTTCTAGAGGCAAGCCGCCTGCCTCTTGCTGGTGCTGCTGCTGCTGCTGCTCTGGCGGTGTCTAAGGATACACACGCCTCTGCGCTGCAGTTCGAGCAGCAAGGCCTCTTCAGCGGGAGGAGCAGCAGCAGCGGCAGGCAGCGTCGACTGCAGCTCGACGCCTCCTCCGAGGCTGCCTTCCCTTCTCCGGCAGCTGCGGAGAATGGCAGCTTTTGCTCCTCCGGATACAGCAACACGCGAGCCGCGGCTCTGTGGAGTCTGCATGCTGGCCGCAAAAACAGCATCAAGGCATTCGACTACGGCGCCCTCCGCAGCAGCATCCGCAACATCCGAGAGAGCTTCACCGTCTTTCCCGCGGCTGCTGCTGCGGCGGCAGCAGCAGCTGCAGCAGCAGCAGCCGCAGCAGCTGCCCCGTCACCCCCGGCACCTGCGCAAGGGGGGGGCTGCAGCGGCAGCAGCAGCAGCAAGCAGCAGCAGAAGCCTCAGACGGACTCTGTGGCATCAACGGCCTGTGGATGCAGCAGCAGCAGAAGCCTCTCGACTCTCGGAGCCGTCACAGGTCTTGCGGCTGCAGACGGCGGCGGCAGCAGCAAGGCTTACACTTCCCTCCCAGCTGCTTCACCCTCTGGCAGCAGCAGTTTCCCCCATCAGACTCCACAGAGTCATCTGCAGCAGCTCCAGCAGCGGCAGCAGCTGCAGGATGGTGGACGACCCGCTGCACATAAAGCTCCATCGGAGGAGCGCATGCAACATCCAGAGCACCAGCGGCAGCAGCTCGAGACGCAGGCTGCCCGCGAGGAGCTTGCGCAGCACAAGCTGCTGCTGCTGCAGCAGGAGATGCTGCAGCAGCAGCAGCGCCAGCAGCATGAAGAGGCCCTTGCGGTGAGTGCACCGGGATGCGGCGTCTTTGGCATGGCGTTGCTACATCGGCTCGTAGCCTTTCGCTTCGTTCAAGCCGCGTGTCGGGAGTGCGGGGGGACTGCTTTGTTTGTAGTGCTTCCGTGTGTCTGCGTGGGATTGCGCATGCTGCTGCTGCGTCTGCAGGCACGCACTGCCGAGGTGCAGGCCCTAAGGGCTGACCTGGCTGTGCTGCAGCAGCGGGAAGTGGAGAGCCGCAACGAGGCTCTGACATCACGCCGCGAGCAGTTGCTGCTGCAAGAGCGGCTGCAGCAGCAGCAGCAGTTGCTGCTGCAGGAGCAGAAGCGCATCGACGCGCTAGAGGGGCAGCTGAGGGAGAAGGAACGGCGGCTGCAGCAGCAGCAGCAGCAGCTCCAGCAGCAGCAGCAGGAGCTGCAGCAGCAGCAAGACATGTTCGATAACTACCTCCTGGAGCAGACGAATGCTGCTGCGTCTGCGGCTAGGAGAATTTGTGTCAGAGACTCCCAAGGCCTCTGGGCTTCACGCTGCGGTTGCGATAGGTGTAGGTGTGTGTCGGAAGAGCAGAAACACGCGACAGCAGAAGGAGCCGCTGCCGCTGATGATGCGTTGATCTCCGAGGCTGCACACAGCGAGCCTTTGCCGTTTCTTGCGAACGTAGGCAGCAGCAGCGACAGCAGTTGCTTTGCAACTCCTGCTCGGCACCAGCAGCGATCGCAGCAAGCGGATGCGTGCTGCAGGGGCAGACCGACGGGGTGTCAGGAGCCTCAGTTGGCACTGCAGCCGTCGCGACAGCCGCTTCAGCTGGGCATGATCGCTGCTCCCCAGACGCCTCGGCAGTCTCCGCAGCACTGTGAGGTAGAGGACGAGCAGCTTGGCCTCGAGGGCGTCTGTCGCAAGCTGCAGGAGTATCGCCTGCAGCAGCAGCAGCAGCGAGAGCAGCGATATCGGCAGCAGCAGCGAGGCCTTCGAGCTCTCTCTGCTGCTGCTGCAGGCAGCTCTGCTGCTGGGTGGTCTCCCTCACTGCATGAGGGTGTTGTTCCTCGCACGAAAGCAGCAAAGGCAGCGGATGCTCACGCAGCAGCGGCGAGAACAAGCGGTGCAGCTCGGTGTGAACTCCCTTCAAGACTTCTCGGCGGGACTGCCGTGCAGCAGCAGCAGCAACAGCAGCAGCAGCAGCAGCAACAGCAGCAGCAACAGCAGCAGCAACAACAGCAGCAGGAAGACTCCGGGGCATGTGGCGTGAAGCGTGCCGCTCAGCTGAAGCTGTGTGACTTTGGCGTGCCTAGAAGGGCTGAGGCAAAGGCGAGGGGTGCTGTGCAGCCGCTGCAGGTAGAGCGGGAGCGGTGGAACGCTTCAGAAGACAGCAGACGGAAGTTGCCGGGCGCTGCTGCTGCTGCTGCTTCTCCTGCTTCTGCGGATAGCCGCATGCCGCTGCTGCTGCTTGTAGCGTCGGACAGTGACGTAGATGAGGCTGAAGAGCAGCAAGAGCTGCTGCCTGCTCAGAGCAAGGCGAATGCCGCTGCCACGGCTGCAGCTGCTCTGTCTCCTGCAAACACTCTCCTATCTAGGCCTCGCTGTCTGCTGCTCTCCTCGGATGACGACGAAGACATTACGACCGCCGAGTCTGCTGTATCACGCCAGCAACAACAGCAGCAGCAGCGAAAGAGAACAAGTAAATCCCTCCAGCGAAAACCGTCCACCGAGACGGCAACAGACAACAGTTTCAGCGACGAGCCAGTAGGCCCTAAGGGGGGGGCAGCAGCTGCACCCCTTGCTGCTGTGCAGAGACGCTTTTACTCAACGCTGGATAGGCTGCGTGCAGAGTACCGTCTCTCCCGCCAGTTTCTGCGGTAGCAGGAGCAGAAGCAGCAGCAGCAGCATGGGCAGCACCAGTGAGTGTTGCAGCTGCCTGCGCTAGTTAGCAGGCAAGCGGGCTCAGCGGCACTGCACTGGGGCATTCTCTAAGGCAGCGATAGAAGGCAGCACGCATCGTCAGCTGCATAGGAGCAGAAACACCAACAATGTGGATTTGCAGCTGTTGCACTTGAAATATCCCGTGTCAATATGCTGCAAATGGTTTCTTTCTGTCTGCAAAGTGCTTTCCGCACAAGGGGGAATCACCATAGTTTGCTTTAGGTGAAGCGTGAGTTGTGCATACTTTTGATCGCTTCTGAAAGGAGGCGAAGAAGAGACGCCAGACCTTCCTTTGCTGGTGCCCACTGTGTAACGCCGACGCAGGAAAGTATTTAGGCCTCTCTCGTAGCTAGCTGCACAGAAGCGCAGCTAGCAATTAAGAGTTGCGAGCATCTGGCGAGAGCATGTTTTGACGAGCAAAAGCCACAGGTGCGCCGCTCAGGCTTCTCGCTTGGTTTGCCGTCACCTCGATAGGGAACCGGCATATCTAGAGCAAGCCGAGTTTCGCGAAAGGTTGAAGGAGAACAGGGGTAACAAATGCACGCAGTTGAGTGATTCAGCCTGATTCAGAGGCATCACAGCGGTTCTCAGCATGCAAGACAACGGCGGAAATTGCCTAGGGCGACGCGCAGGCAGCCTTGACGCCTGGGTCTACCGCACTAAGTCGAGCTTGTTACATTTGTTGAGAGGACCTATATACAGGAGAAAGTCTAGACAAATACATGTGGAATGCTGGTTCCATAGATGTCCCCGAGTCATTCATTGGGAGAAGCGTAAGTAGCTGCCATTGCGGCCGGTGGAATGTAACTTGCATCCCTGAGAAGCGACGGTTACAGCGATAAGGAGCGATTTCACGCTGGCGAAAACATGTAAGGACAAGTGAGAGGATGTCTGTGGGACCTGGAGAAGTGTGTCTAACTAGGGGCAGGAAGAAAGGCGTGTGAAATACGTGGGATACTGAACCCGTAGCGACACAATGGTGGAGCATCGGGGCGCACTGATCGGGCAAGTATCTTAAACAAGTCCAAAGGCAGGATGGAATGCAAGTCTGACGCCGGAAGGATTCGAGTGCGTATTTCGGAAAAGCACCCCCTCGACACGGGGGTGTGCCTGCCTGTGATAACGGTTCCCCCGTTCTGCTTAGACCCTCTGGGTGGCAAGTCTTGAGCCTTGGAATGAGATAGTTGGCATTTGCCTTAAGCACATGTTCAGTGTCTGTGTAGCGAGATTTCCCTGCGAGGCGACGCTCAAAGATTCTGATGCCACACGCCACAGAACGGCAAACGCTGCGCGCCATGTCGAGGGGCTGCTCTCGGCGAGGCCGAAGAAGGCGCGCTTTCAATTTTGAACGCTGCACACTAACAAAGGGAATAATTTTTGCCCTTTGCAATTCTCAGTGTGCAGCAGTCCAGACACACTGCCGTGTGACGTGCGTACAGTGTGCACAGGGCCTAGTCCAGGGAGACGCACGTCTCCCCACTCAGCCCCACCGACGTTGCGGAAAGGCCCGTTGTGGTCGGTTTCGCTATGTTGGCAAGCTGCATGCAGGTTTGGGGGCTCAGAGTCGGCGTTCGAGAAGCAGAGTGCAGCTAGCGACGGGCACTCTGTACACACAAGGGGCGAGGCAGCCTAGCGAACCAGTTGGCGAGGGTGATGTCTCAGTGCACGGGGTTGTTTTGTCACTACGAACCTAACACTGCTTTGCAGAATGTCTAGTTATAACATGGCTAGGGGAGAGACCCCGGCCGCCCTCCAGCAGTGTAGGCAGACTATGAGAGGCGTGTTGCCCTCCACATGCGAGCCCTAGCAGCTGCTTGGAAGCACAAGGGTTAAGCAGCGGTAGCTGATGCGGCGATACATTGCTAGCTACGGTTGTTACACATGCAGACAAGCCAAGAGTGTTGGCTGTAGTTGCATGTGCGTCTGTTGTTTTAGGAGCTGCTCTCCTCAACCTGCAGCCGTGCCCCTGCGATGGTGCTGTTCTTTTGTTTCCCCAGCTGCTTCTCCCCGCAGCAGCAGCGGTCGCCGAACCAGTGGACAAATAGATAAAATTCTAGTCGGTTCGTACTCCTGCTCGGCAGCTCCTCTACTTCTGCTGCTGTTTGCAGCGGATCGGACTGTCTTCCGTTTTTTAAGGGCATTTTATGTTTCCCAACAAAGCCAGTAGAGTGGCAGCGGCTGTCAGCGCGCTTGCAGCGATGCTCCAGCAGCACGCATTTACGGGAGGTGAAGACGACTCGGGAATCAGCAAGCGTGACAGCAGGCAAAGACGGTGTGTATCTCTCTCCTAGGCTGCCAGACGAGAGCACCACCCTACGAATGCCCCCTCTAGGCACCGCCCCTGGAATGCGCTAACGCGCCTCTGCTGTCGGGACCAAGCAATCTGCGCAGGCGGCAGCGTGAAGCATCATGACGCTGCCGAGCAGCAGCTCACGAGGCGTGCGACAGCAGCAGCACCAGCAGCACCAGCAGCACGGGCAGCAGCCGAGTCGCAAGCAGCACGAAACGCAGCTTCTGCGCTTCGTGCTGCGGAGCAGTAGGCGCGAAGGAATCAACTGCCCTTTTCTTGACAGCAGCAGAAAGTGCAGGGGCGCTACCTTCCTTGCAGCGAACGTCCTTATTGGACAAGGTAGTAGTTGCTGCTGCTTTTCTACGCCCCCCGTGGAAGGAGGCACTGGACGCCGCTGTCGTCCTCAGCAGCAACACCAATATCTGCAGCTTCATCAGCAGCAGCAGCATCATCAACATCAGCAGTAGTGTGAAGATACAGTCCTCGGCTCCGTGTGCCCTAGTAAAGGTAGAACCGGGGATGGCAAACAGCATCAGGACAGCGAGAAGAGCAGCCTAGCTCTCTCTCGAGCGTGATTCGCAGCGCTAATCAACACAGCTTCATGAAGGACGTTTCAGTTTACATGTTTCCGCAGTCTGCGCAGCTGCCGCTGCCACGCCAGCAGCACCAAGACGAGCGACTGCAGATGCACGCGCGGCGGCATCCGTAGCTTCAGGAGCAGCTACCCTGGCAGCAGCTGATTCCAGGCATTTCCCTCTGCAGGCCCTCGAGCGGCTCTGTGGCTGCCTTCCGCAAGCAGAACATTTGGAAATGTTTAGTCTCGTGCTGACGCACATGCACCCTGAGCTGGAGTCGGCTGCAAGCGTTGCTGCCGCTCACAGCAGGTAAGAGAGCGGCAGCAGGGGAGACCCTGAAACAGCAGGGCAGTGGGTTGTTCGAAGACGAGTTGCAGCGGAATCGGGCGCCTTGTTGTTTGCCGCCCTGTGCAGCAGCAGTGGCAGTGGTGGTGGTGGTGTTAGTAGTAGTAGTAGTAGTAGTAGGAGTAGTAGTAGTAGTAGTAGCAGCAGCAGTAGTAGTAGTAGTAGTAGGATGAGGATGAGGAGTAGGAGTAGTAGTAGTAGGAGTAGGAGTAGGAGTAGTAGTAGTAGCAGCACTAGTAGTAGTAGAAGTAGGAGTAGTAGTAGCAGCAGTAGTAGAAGTAGACCAAGGCGACTGCAGCAAAAGCCCGCATGCTGGAGGGTTGGTGACTTTCCGTACACCATCAGCAAGAGCAGAAGCGCCAGCATCAGCAGCGGGAGTTTACTGAATACCTTGCGCGCTTTGTAGCCTCGACAGGTGTCTCTCTAGAAGGCTTTGTTGGCGGAAAGTGCATGATTTGCGTCTCCCGGGTAGTGTAAGGTTACTTAATTCACTACCTGGGAGTCCTGCAGCAACAGCAGGAGCAGCAGCAAGCAGTCGCAAGGCAGCAGCAATTGTTGTTGCCGCAGCGCAGCGGTGCAAGCATGGTCTGGCAATGCCTTGGTAGCCCCCTCTCAGTGATGCTGCAGCTTTACCGCCTATGGGAGCAGCACAAGCAGACGCGGCAGCAGCGCCTACTGAGGCGCCTCCCTCTCGGTCTTCCTGAAAAAAGTTACTCTGTTGCTGCTAGTGATGCCGCTTCGCGCAGCGGCCACGCCACATCCATGGCTTGTACGGCTGCAGGGAAGCTGCTGCTGCAGTAACACCTGCCGTGTACTTCCCGCGGGGCGCCGTCAGCTGGTGGCGTTTCTCCTCACCACATGCCACCTCATCCCTATGGAGCAAGTCTTAGTGGCGTGCTGCACACCCTCGCCGCAGACGCAACTGCAAGAACACCAACATCAGCAACAACTGCAACTGCAGCAGACGCAGTAGCAGGACACCAGAGCTGCACCCTGGACTGCGTCAGCTAGCGTACCTCGTGCAGCACCGGCATCAGAGAGGAGTCTTACTCCAAGTACGGCATAATCCTCTTTTACTGGTGCTGTAGACACCTCTACGGCTCGGGAAGGCGTGCAGCAGCCTGCGCTAGCCGTTCGGATGTCAGTAGCGGCTTTAATAGCCACGGAATCGACTCCACCGCAGCATACAGAAGCACGTGCCGCAGCTGATTCAGCTGCGCCTCCTGCGGATTGACAAAAGTCGATGTTGTGAAGTCAAAGGCGACAGCACCGAGCAAAAAAGGGCGAAAGGCTTCTAGAGCAACGCACCCCACTGCTCTGTATGCATCAGGCCTCGGGCTCGAGAGCAAACACTCATCACCTGAGCGTATGCCGCAGCAGCAGCAGCCGCAGCCGCCTTTCTTGGGGGGTTCCGTAATGCGCCGACGTGTCTTCCGTTCCGGATTTGCGAACTGCGAGGGCTCCAATAGAGAGAGACTGTTAACAGTCACAAGCAGACGCTCCGGCGTTGAGGAAGAGGCGTGCGGGGTAAGAGCGCCCGTGTCGCTAGGAGAGGCTGCTGCGGCTCTCTTAGCTGCTGCTGGTGCAAGGACGCATGCAACGCCTTCTCTGATGCTGGACTTCGCGGCGGTGCCTGCCAAGGCTTCCTCCAGTAAAACGGTTTACGGGGCAAGGGGGAGGGCGCAAAAGCCGCACGCGGGGACACAAGCGTACGACGATGTGTGCGCTGTGGATGGAGAGACGCGGCAAAACGCAGCACCATGTGCTGGGCAGAAGACAGCAGAGACACCTGTAGGCCAATTGGAGTCTGATGACGAATTGGTAGTGTACATCGACACAGGCAGCGAAGCCGACACTTCTGAGGCCGCGCTTCAAGGCGCAGGTGCAGCAGCTGCGGGAAGGACAGGAGCAGCTACTGCTGCAGCGCCTGCAAGGCCGAAAAATAGCCAGCAGCAGCAGCAACAACAAAGCGGCTGCGGCCTGGCAGCTCAGTACTTGAAGAGCTCCGCCTGCGGCAGCTGCAGCTGAGACGGCATTTGATTCCCTGAGAGGCTAGGGCAGCGCAGAGGCAGCAGCAGGAACGGCAGCAGCAGCTCGTTTTCCGTACCCAGCAACAAAACGCGATTCAGCGGCATCTGCAGCAGACACTCCAGCACGAGCTTCTGCAGCAGCAGACCTTCCAGCAACAGCGAAAGCTACAGCAGAGGCTTAGAGCGCAGCAAGAGCAGCGCGTATCAGGGAGCACCGTTCTCTCAAGGCTGCCAGCGGATAGCTGCAAGTCAGGCAGTTGCAGCTGCGGCAGCGCGAAAATACACCCCAGCGCCAGCAATGACACGCGTCGTCAGCGGTCCCCTAAAAGGCAGGAACACTCTTCCCCTACCGCTGCAGTTATTACTGTCAGCAATTCAGATTCAGCGGAAGACTTTCTGTGGAAGATACGCGCAAGTCGCAATCATCAACAAGAGCTGCAGCAGCAGCAACACAAAGATCCGCATTTGCAATTCGGAGCAGCGGTCAACCCTGCAGCAGCATCGGCAGCCATAGCCGCTGCCGCTGCAACGATCCCGGCAGCATCAGCAGGGTGGCTCGCTGCTACCACAGCGGTTACAAGGAAGCAGCAAGTCGAACAGCAGCTGCTGCTGCGTAGGGCACTGCAGCACATAGAGGCCAGTGATAGCTTCGCCCCCCCTCGTCCCCCCCCCTCCCCCCCGCAGACGCATGCTGCTGAACCATGAGCAGCACCTTGAGACATCGAGAGTATGGAAAATACAGCAACATCAGCAGCGCCTTGAGAAAGACGACCAGCGAGAATACCAGCAGCCGTATTAGGGTCAAGAGAGACACTGCAACGGCACCCTGGATAACCCGAAAAATCGCACCAACAACAGAAGCACTGGCACAAGCAGTAGCAGTAACAGTGGCGACACGACTTTGTAAGAGCACTTTCCATGCGAGTCAGCTAATGTGCATTCCGGGGGACAGCGCAGCGGTGGAAAGACAGTGCGGGGGCTATTGATGAGCCACAAGAAAGCGGGGGTTCTCTAGAAGCAGCAGTGGCAGAAGCCAAGTTTACAGCCTTAGCTCAGACAGTGGGTTGCTACAGTTCCGGAAACCTTCAACAAGTTGGAAATTTGCTCTCTTGTATCTTTTTCTTTGCGCTGTTCTCGGCCATGTGAGTCATAGGGGGAGCAGTCTTGCATTTAGCTCGTGCGGCCGTTTGCTAAAGTGCCAAACATATGTGCCTCTGGAGAGCTGGTGCTGTTATGTGAAGCGTCCGTTTGTTCGATGCTTGACAGACACCCTTGAGGACGCTAAGCATCTCTTGTAAAATGCAAAGGGGTCTCCAAGGGGGTTTTTCTGACCCCACCCCACCCCACAGGCGTCTGGTCGTTAATAGTTTTTGAGTACAGCGTCTGTTCGTCGCTCCTGCTCCGTTGCCCGGGTCATGTGAGTGCGCGGCGCATTCCGCAGACGACTCAGGAAGAATTCTTAATCTCTTCAGAAGCCCACTATTGAAAGTTCTCAGGCACCTCCAAAGCCATAAAGAGAGACACTGCCATTAAGGGCGTATTGTTCACAGGTCTTCCTTTCTCTTACGAGGCAAGACAGTCCATAAAGAGTCTCTTGCAGCACGCAGAATTGTCTCCAGGCAGATGCTGGAGAGCTCTAGCTGCTAAGATAGCAAGCTCCCATTGCAAGGAGTAGGTAGATGGAAGGACTTGATGCCCAGAGCGTCGCTGATGAGAAGAAGCGCAACTCCTTTATACCCGTGCACCATGGCTCCTTAAAGAGGCTGTCAGTAAGAACTTTACCGATGAGACTGCTCGCGGAAAACTTTTCGCCGATAGGAAGTGCTTTGGCTCTTCGCCATCCAGCAGTCTATGTGATTTGACACTACGGCAAATATGTCATGCAGCCTGTTGGGATGAATCCAACTCAGTTGTTGGCTTCGCCCTCTGTCTTCATTTGTCGCTCTGTTCCCCTTGATTTATGTACGATTTGCGGCCCTCCGGTTCTTTGCCCCTCCCTCCCAGGGAGTCGCAGACAGGTCCACCTTACGTTCACTGCTGCCTTGTAAGTACAGTGGCCACAGTAATGTGCAGCGCAACAGATGGCGAGCCCCAAAGGTCAACCCCTGGATCTCCCCATATTTCGAACAATTCATCACTACGCAACTTCGGCTTTACGGTGTAGCTGGCCACCTAATTACTAGCCCTCTATTCGGCTGAATTTCCTAGACTGAGTTTAACTAAATGGAAGCCAACCCAAGTGGACTGCGCGGTTTGTTTGCATATCTTTTGCATCCGATAAACGAGATTTCCCGCACTTCGCTACAGGAAAGTGCTGCTCACACCTGCGGCCTCAGCTTCCTGTGTGGGCAGCGAAGAACTCGGACGGCCCTGTGTAAAGTTCTTCCAAGGATCTGTCCATGAGCTGACAAGCCTATTAAAAAGTCTCAGAGTGCTACTCTCAAATAATTCCCTCCTCTGTCCTTTGCCCTCATCCCTACGGGTTCCGGCAGTAGGACCGAGAGTGCGGCAGAAGGATGCAGACGCCTAGTGTGCAAGGATATTGCCACACCCTTTGAGCAATCCATCTATTCACTCACACCAAGTTGCATACAGCAACCTATCGCGTAGAGGTCTAGGCGACTTTAATTCCTACCGTATTGGCTGACTTTACTTTGTGGTAAAGGACAAATATGAGCAACAGAAACAACAGTGATTTCTTGCCCGTTCCTTAATTCGGTATGACCAATGCAAAACACAGTGCATAAGTATAGATTCTGGCCCTTCATACTCTGGGAGTCATCATGAGCACATTCCAGCCTTCCATTTGCCATTAAAGCGCGAGACTGTGTGGCTTGAGGGAAAAGTGGGGCAATGGCCCTTTTGAGGGCCAGACTCGAGTTTACGGCCAACCGTTATGGTAGCTACTCAGTAGGCAACAGAATTTCTGATCAGTCATGCTTAGTCCATCGACAGGGGCTGCACTGTGGATAGCTTCAGCTGGGTGGCGCCGATGCATCCTTTCCGAGCCTTCTCAGGACTGTATACTGGCTGCCCTTTACGCTGTAGAGTTACCAAAACGGTTAAAGCACAGGTCCCCGTAGGGTGACACGTAGCTTTGACTCGTTGAAAGCATGATAAAATTTCGTTAAGTGTTTTCCGTAGGGATTCCCACCTTCGGTTGCCGCCGTTTCTCAGTTCTCGACACAATAGGCAAGAGACAGGAAGGGTGCGCGTGACTTGCACTCCCCAGCCACTCTGAGCACTCATAGTACATAGCGTGTGGCGCACACGCAAGCGACGCTGCAACTTCTTGTAACGAGGTAGTCGTATTCTGCAAACCATAGTGCGCGTACAGAGAAACTAGTCAATCAAATCCCTACCAATATAACTAGTATATTAGAAAGTGTTTTGGCGTAGTTGGTCCTCTACGCCACCAAACGGTCCGTTTTTCCTCTTGGCCTCCAAGCAATAGGATTACTTGCTGGATGTGTAGAGAAACAGCCGGCCTCGGTTTGCTATGAAGCCTCGTATCATCTGCGGACTCGATGAGTTTTCCTATGATTCGCTCTGCGCAGCCAGCGTGCCTGTATGTGCTTGGAAATATTCGTATTTGAAGGGCTGCTCTTATATAAGCACCACACAGATATGGCCACATCTAATGCACCCTCGTTAGATACTGAGTGCCCTGATGTTAGGAATCGAATAGCGCTTGCTGCCGGGTTGGTGGCTCGAGGGCACCTGGCACAGAGTTAGCCCCCGATTTGGCGTGCTCCACTCATTGCACCTCTCTCATCAGATGGTCTGTCTACCATGCAATCAGCCTCTTCAAATAGCTCTGTCTCCCCGCCCCTCGATCCCCGCCTGGTCGTGTTAGAGGCACGCTTTTCGACCCTTGCTACAGCCGCTACGTCGGCTCTGGCCAACCCCAGCCACATATGCCACGTATAGGCAGCTATCCAGGCGCGTGGCTGGTGCTAGGATGCAAGAGACGCTGGAAGGAGCCACCGAGCAAGCGTAGGAGCAGCTCCAGCTGGAGCTGCTCGTATGGTGTCTGGCATCTACGGCCATGCTAGACACCATACGAGCCTCTTTCGGGTTGGTATTGAGAAGCTAAATGCTACAGTTGCCCTTTTAGGAGTTACAGCCGAAGCTCTTTTACCCATGCAAGCAATAGGGTACATTGTTTCACCGGTCAGGTCGACTCGCGCCCCTAGGCGACGGCCCAGCGGCACCGTTGATAAAGCGTATTTGGTGACTTATTCATTGTTAGCTCGGGAGTGATAAGCCTAGTTTTACAATGTCGGGGCCGCATTAGGCAGGGCAGGCTGCTGGCGCGACAGAGAGGGCTGCACTTCCGCACGAGGTTCCGTGTGGTGCACCTGTCGTTGGGAAAGCTTGTGAGCCGTCTTAATTCGTGCTCCTCTGACTCTCCCTCTCGCAATGACGCTAAGGCATGCCCTTTTAACAAGTTATCTTTCTGCTCTTGCAGAAGCAAACAGCTATGCCATCGAATGACAGCGATAGCAGCCCAGTCTGCTGCCTGCCACTGGGGGAAGATGACCGAGGTTAGCTGAGGGGTCTGTTGCCACGTCGGGGCCCCTCTATAGGTTGTCGTTTACCTTCGACATCTCAATAAGAGCAGTTCCTACTCCTTAACACCTACATATCACAAGTTGCAGGGTCAGCATAATCAGCAAAAGCAAAGGTAACGCCTGCAATACAAACTCCACCTCCCGCTCTCAGAAGCACGCTTCAGATGTAGTTGGTAGAGAGTAGAACGTTTTCTGTTTTCTCTTCCTTGTGAGTTCCTTCTCCTAACTGCATAAAGGCAACACGCAAGAGTCTCTGAAAGAACGCGAACTCGGAGCACGTTCGTCTTGCTTTGTAATGCGCTTCGCGCGGACCAGCAGTTGCCCAAAGTGACGTCTGCGAGGTACTGCTACTCCCGTTGCGTCTCCCTTTTTCCCGTTTCCTTTGCGTTATTTCCGTATAAGTTTTTGCTTTCAAAGGCATTATTAAGCACCTTTGCACGCGCAGCGGCACCTGCAGTAGCGGCTGCTTCCGCCGCTATCTGGAATGACCTCTTCACCTGTTAAGGGATCGCTTCTACTTTTCCTTCATTTGCAGCACCTCTGATTCGTTGCCTTGGCGCTTGCACGTCTGTTAACATCCAAAGCACAGTCACGGTAGGGGTCAAGAGGCTTGCTTAGCAGCGACGAGGCAGGATCAGCAGCACCCTTGGCAAGCAAGTCTAGCAACGCGGCACCGCGACGGCTGCCGCTTGCCGCTGCTGGCTACAGTCCACGTGTGTGTGTATGCCAGAAAGAGGACCCTTAGTTGCTGCTGCGGGTGCTGCTGCGGCCGTTCTTGAAAGTTAGAACTGTTGAGGGAGCTGCTGCAACCGCCTTGTATGGTGGTTGCTCCAGGGAGGTGACCTTTAGCGGGGTGCGCTTAGCGGTTCCCTTTTCAGCAGGGGTAAACAATGGCTTTCAAGAGTTCGCTAGGAGGTGCGCAGCCGTGTTGTTCTAGACGGGTGCTCCCACTGCAGCAGCAGCAGCGTGAGCAAGCCTAGCAGCCAACAAGACCAGTGCAGCAGAAGTCTGAGCTGTCTCCAGGAGGTAACAGGCACCCCCTCTTCTCCTGCGGCTGCCGCCATCGCAGCGCTTAGTGGCTGCCCATGTCTCGGTGGAGGCGTTTCCTAACCCGCAGTAAGGACCGCTGCGACTGCAGCGCAGCTCCAGAAGAAGCAGCAGCAGCAGCAACCCCATCAGCACCACGACCACCTCCAGCTGTACACGAGGACACATCCGCTGCTCCTAAAGAGTTGAGACGGGATGTCAGCTGCAGCCTCGGCACTTGCAGCAGCAGCTCGAGTGATTGGCTCCCCCTCGCGGCGCTGGGCAGCGACGAGTTGAAGGATCTGCAGGCATTTGGCAGCAGCGAAAGGCAGCAGAGCAGAATTCTGGATGGTCATGGAGACAGTTTCAGCACCAGCTGCTCGCGGAGCAGTGCCGTGGTATCTTCCGCCGCCTTCGCATCGACTTGCAGCAGCACGGCCCCTTCTCCGAGTTGTTGCCTGAGCGCCGCTTCAACGGCAGCAACAGGGATAGCGTCGGGGGGACTAGCCTCGTACAGCAGCTGCGGCAGCATTGGTAGCAGCTCACTCTGCTGCAGTTGCAGCAGTTGCACCACGACCGCTCCCACCACGACCACTCCCACCACGACCACTCCCACCACGAGCACCACTTTCTCTGGTTTATGTGCAGTGTCTTCATGCCCTGTTAGTTGGTCGCAGTTGCCCTCCGAAGAGCATCCGGCACAGAGTCAACACCAGCAAACGCAGACGTCGCCCCCTTCTCCCATTAGGCAGGCGGCTACAGAATCAGGTTCTGACAAAGAGCACCCAAAAGAGACACTCCATGGACCTTTGGGAGTCTTCGTTGATCGCAGCGTATTTGTAGAGGTTCTCCCTGAGGGTGCTACTAGCGCTGCAGCTGTGCAGCGTTCTTGGCGCTCCGGCAGCGGCGTGACACCAGCTGGCTGGCAGCAGCAGGCGGAGGTGTGCGCGAAGATTCCTGGAGGCTCCACCTCGAGTGTAGCAACCTCGCCAGGCCTGCCAACACCGTCGTCTGCTGCAGCGACTTCGTTTGCTGGCAGTAGTAGTGGCAGTAACGTTGCAGCGCCAGCACCCGGGGGCGCTCGCAAAGGACCGTCTCTTGAGGACAAAGTAATTCTGCTTCGAGGCGTGTGTCGTGGTAGCACCAGCAGCAGCAGCATCAGCTGCTGCTGCTGCAACCGCCCATGTTGTCAGTGTGGCGGCGACAGCCTCGAAGCAGCAGCCCCCCCTCCTTCAACGTCGTGTTTAGCGCGAAGCGGCTCGGGGGTGGCAGCAGCAACCCACCCAGAAGCTTCCACTGCAACAACTGTGGCAGCAAGTGCTCGTGCAGCAGCAACGGCTCGCAGCCTCTCGACGCTCTGGGGAGGCTCCTTGGGCAGCACGCTTTCCGCAGTGGCGAGGTGCAGCAGCAGCAGCCACAACAACAACCCCGCCAAAGCAGCGTCAGGCGCAAGAGACTCCGACAGCACGGAGAGTCTGCCGGTCGTTCCCCAGCGCAGTCCCCCCCACCAGCAGCCTTCCCGCCGTAGAACGCTCCCTCGACACCGTGCCTTCAGCAGCAGTGGCAGTCGCAAAAGCAGTCTGGTTGCCTTCACGAGTCTTTCTTTCCTCTGGGGTAGCGGCAGCAGCAAGGTCTGGCGTCAACCACAGCAGCAATCCCAGCGTCGCCGCCTCGAAAATAGCCTCAACGAGGACTACCGTAGACACTCAGCGGCAGCAGCAACTCAAAGGCGGAGATCGCCTCCGAAATTTGAGGCTGCCCCGCAAACTGCAGTGCCGGAAGCTCCCCTCGCTTGCCAGGTAGCAGCAGCAGCTGCTGCACCTAGCGCTGCCGCCTCCGATGGTCCTCCTGCAGCAGCAGCAGCAACCTGCACCCCCACCCCCACCGCTGAACTCCACTGCCTCCCACCTGCTGTATAGACAGCAAGACGCCGCAAAGCCGGTAGCCGCAGCAACGGCGGGAGCTGCCGATCCTCCCCTAGGCGAAGAAGGCGCCAGCCGGCTGTACGGCGAGAGTCTTGGGCGCAGGGTATTCACCAGTCCCCTCGTTGTAGGGGGCTGCGTGTACAGCGCAGCAGGGCCGCTGCAGAGGCAGAAGCAGCAATTTGCGCCTCGAAAGCCGCAGTTGCAGCTGCACGAGCAGGTCCTGTTGCAGCTACAGTTGCAGCTGCAACATGACTCGCCACTGGTGTGGCTGGAAAAGCCGGAGGGGAACGATATCAGGGGTGTTTTGCACCAGACACGCCGCCACAGTGAAGGCAGCTACGGCAGCAGCAGCTGTGGCAGCCGCAGCTACAGCAGGCGCAGCTACAGCTACAGGTGCGGCAGCTACTGCAGCGGCGCAGCTATAGGAGCGCCGATAGCAGAGGATCTGGTGGCAACTGCAGCAGCTGAGATGGCTGGGATGGCCCTGTCTGCACCGGAGGCGTTACCTGCAACGGCTGCTTCAGAATGGGCAGCAGCAGCAGCAGCAGCAGCAGCAGCAGGACCTGGTTCGTCAGCAGAAACTTGTGGGGAAGCGAGTGTATTGCCTGCTGCAGAGCTCGAGAAGGGGTTTGCAGAAGCTGATGAACGGATCCTGCCGCTAGAAAGCGGAGAAGCAGCCAAAGCGGAAGCAGAAGGATCGCAGGATAATTCATGTGCCTCTCTGGCTGCCGTTGCAGTTGAATTGTCAGTACGCAACGAGGACGCTGCTGTTGCTTGTCCATTTGAGCATCCCAGCAGCAGCAACAGCAGCAGCAGCTGTTGCTGCAACAACAACGGCAGCGGCGTACAATGCAAAAAGAATAGCAGTCACGATAGCAGTGGCATGAGGAACGAGGAATCGAATGAGTTAGTGGAGAGTGGTAGCGGCAGTTGCAGGGAGAGCCGTGTATCAAGTTCCTCGACAGCCGGTTGGGATCCTGTCTGGGCACGGCACCTCAAGAGCAGCAGTGACACAGGCAGCAGCAGCAGCAGCAAGGAGATTGAGGACAGATTAGCAGAGGCCCTTGGCATAGCGCCGCATCCTCGTGGGCACCAACACAGCAGCACCATTAGCAGCCGCAGTGTGGCGGCAGGGGATATGGCGGCTGCTGCGGCTGCGAAATTGTTGTTAGCGGCGGGGTATGATGTCTCGGAAGGCAGCAGCATGACGGGCAGCCGCAGACCGCATGCTGGGGACGGAGCATCTCCGATATCGACGGCAGCGACACCGCAGCCTCTTGGTGGAGATGTGTCTGTCTGCATGACCGACTCGGAAGATTCTGCAGCAACAAAATTTGCAGCCCTCGCGGCCAAAGCAGGAGGGCCTTCTGCTACTGCCGCTGCTGGGTGTCGACGACTTCCAGCTTCTCCAGATGGAGGCAGCAGCACGCGCTGCAGCGTGTCAGAGGATTCAGGAGCAGACCTTGCCCATGCGCGCAGTGGCATCCGCAGCGAAAAGCGGGAAAGTGTTGGTGCTTCACAAGTTTTTGGAGTGGCACGTCATGAGGGCCTTCCAGGTCCGTGCTCGCCGCTCTCTGCCTCAGTTCCCCCACCGTTGGGAATGCCCTGCTGCTGCTGCAGTGCCTTGCAGCAGCAAGTGCGAACAGGCGAAGGCGCAGGCAGTGGGAGGTGTCATGAGTGCCTCTTGGACTGCTACGAAGTTGATGAATTCCTCACACCTTCGCTGAGCCTCCTGCAGCATAGATCTGGCGCTGCTGCACGTTTTTCCGATACACCCACGGGACACACACTTACCGTTCCCAACAACACGCAGGAAGCCGCCTGAACGGTAGATGGAAAAGTGGCAGCAAACTTGCAAATGCCGCACGCACGTCGGGAATAAAGTGTCTACACGTGGGAGCAGCAGCAGCAGCAGCTGGGCAGCGAGAACGGCAGAAATACCGCGGTTGCAGCCACTGAGCCAGGATTTTATACGTATTGCGTCGACGCCCCCTTGTCCATTTCTCTTTTCGTGACGGACCCCGCGCATATCTTTATCCCAAGTTACCCGTTGATACACGGCGGCTGTATTCTTGCCCTCCGTATGTTGCCTGCTGGCACTGCGGGGACGCCTCGCTTCTTTTTCGTTTCTCCCAGGTGTGGTTTCGCCTTCCGAGTTTATCTATTTCGGTGTTTTCTTAGTCACAGGTGTGGGGGGCAACGGCAGAATTAGCCGTCGGAGCGGCAGCAGCCGCGTCTGGGGGTTTGTAGTAGCCTGTTGTAGTCCTCCGCGTATATCTGAACCAGTCCACACGTTGTGCCCTCACTTGAATGTCCAGTGTTGTTTCGGCGAGGACTGCCAGGTTTGTTTGTCCAAGGACATTAAAGCTGCTACTGATGCAGCGGCAGCTCCCTTTTGCAGGAGCAGCACGGGCGCGCATTTTGTTGTCCAAATAGAGGGGGAATGGGGTAGCAATATGAGGTATTCCGGAGTTCTCCTTGTTTCCAGTGACGCTCAGTGAGAATCTGCTAGTTCCGAGGATTGGACTGACACTGTAGAATTTGACAGTGGCCGCAGCTGTTTTGCTGCTGCGGTGGCACGTTCACTTTCCTGGAGATCCGGAACGACTGCAGCAAGTGCAAGTGGAGGATGGTAACACGGTGGGGTGGAGCACCTGTGCAGCTGATGGGAGCACGTAGACAGGGAGTGAGCAAAGAATAAACAAGGCAGCACTTAGTGGCGCTGCCGTAGTAGACTACCAAGATATCGTGTCTGTGGGGAGCTAAGGCGGGTGGAGCCGCGGCGCAAGTTCAACATGGTACTGCCGAGGCGTTATAACGGATAAACATAGTCAGTGGCGATGACGCGGGGGAGGCCAAGCGTTAGTGTTAGGCCTTTTAAATCTCTTGAACGAGAATGAGCTAAAAGTAGGTAGGGGCGGAAAAGGGTGTCCTGGGAGACCCTCTTGCGACTTTGGCGTGTGCAGCGACGGGAGCAGTGGCAGGCAGCGGTGCACATCCAGGACAGCGCTGAATCTTCCAGGTACAAATGGATCTACTTATGTAAACCCCTAGGTTATCTGTCTGGCTCCTTTCGAATAGATCGGCCTTCGCAGAGGGTCCTGCTGTGGAGACTGACACGCTCTCAGCTGCTCCGGAGGTCTTTGGGTTTTTGAATTGTTAGGACAAGGGTATCCAGGAGTCTTCTTCTATCTCGGAAGGGGTTGTGCCCAGGGGAAAAGACATGGACCGAGGCCAGTCGGATTGAACTCTGGCCTTTCTAGTGAGTAGGGCAAATATGGCGAGAATAATTGGCTTCCGTGATCATGAAAGCTTTGCATATCGACTCACGGAAAGCTCAGCTAACAGATTTTCAGCCTGTCGACTTCGTGTTTGAGTCTCCTCTGCGTTTGAATGTGTCACATTTTCGTCTTGCATGTAGTGTGAAAGTGAGTACCCATTGAAAAGCCAAGGCGCGTACTGTGTATCTTCATGGCATACGTCGCAATTAAGCCATTCGGAAAGACTAAGGTGTAGGCCAAGGAGACATCCCATTCCGTGGTTGGGTCTCTTCCGATGAAGAGTCACTTTGCAGACAGCCCAGGTCCTTGGAAACCTAGGGCCATCGCGAGTAATGCAATTCCCTTTCCCGGATCTCTAGCCATTCATTGCTAAATTCTGCACGCACTACGTCAATTGCAAGGTCAGCAACAGCGTAGACACATGGCATTTCAGCCACGGTGGCCTATCTAACCAGTGGACTCTCGAGCGAGCGTGCAGGGGGCACACCACGGCATCCACACACACTTGCCCTATCCATTTTAGAGATTGGTGCCGTCTTTTGAGGGCTTCCCAGAGAGATGTGCTGAGCTCACGCTTTTGGACCGCTGCTGGCGCTGCTCGATGATCACAAAGGCAGCAGCGCGATTGCGCCTTTATTTGGTGTCCACAAAGACGGCTCATAGGGGTGTCGTAGACAGCGTTCAGGAGAACTAAGCTCGCCTTCTTGCTAAGAATTTATAAATCTAGGCGGAAGGCTCCACTTGAGGAATAAGGGGAACCGCTAGAGATCCTACGGCGCCAATCCCCCTAATAATCTAGGAATATGTATAATTTAGGAGCTACAGTCTCCTGTACTCCGTGTCGAGCCTCACTGCGCTGCATATCACAAGATTGCCGTCCACTGTCCTAGACGGCAGCCATTTTTATGTAGTTGCTGGAGCCACTGTGATACTGATTGTGCCTCCTCGACTGCTTGCTCTGGCTGATGTATGTTGCACGGCTGCAATTCATTTTCAGGAGAACTGTTGCTCTAAACGATGCTGCTGATGCCTCGCCCCTTGGTGGCTTTCGCTGTGCTTTTGCTGGTAGTTATGTGGTGGTGCTTCGGCTGGTGCTGCTCTCGATGGGCTGTGTTGTCGCCGGAGCCAGCTACAGTTACTGCCGCTACTTTTTCATGCTTGTGCGATAGCAGATAAGGCCATAATCTAACAGCGCACGTACTTTGAGACACTGTAGTGCAGTTGCAGTTGAATCACTGATGGCAGCCACTGTAGCTGGTGGCTGTGTGATGGAGGTGCGCACAGCAAGCTTTTTTGCCAGGGAGGCTCTTTATGGCTTTGTGGTAGCAATTCAGAGGATCAACTGAGACTCTTAAAATCGCTTCAACAGCCTCTACTTTTTGCTCAATCTTAGTGTACGCCCTTCGAGAGCGGCAGGTCTTCCAGGTTACCTAGACGACTAGTTGCTGCTTTGGTTGCTGAAAGCAGGTTCGTAGCAGCTACAGTAGCTACCATCAGTAATTCAACCGCCGCTGTACTGCAGTGTTACAAAGTACGTGCGTTTTTACATTGTGGCACTATCCGCTACTGCGGACAACGTGTCAGTAGCGGCTGCGGCTTTCTGGGGGTGCCTCAGTCTTCCGTTCAGCGTTGCAGGTGTGATGTTTTTTAGCGCCCCATCGCTGCTTATATTTCTGTCTTCGCACCTCCGAATCATCATTAGTGGCTCTCTCTCCCCTGCCCTCTACCTCATTTTTCAAGCGTGGTGTCTGCATTTCTATCTGATACTGTATACCACGGTGCAAACAGCATCTGACCATGCCTTAGGGCCACCTTTCAGTGACGGATGCAGCAGCTTTTATTGCAGCCATTCTCCTGCATGCACTTTCTCGGCAGTGGTCGACTCACGCAACAGACTGTTTAAGTGAGGCAGCAACAAAGTACTCCCATTCTGTTTACTTCCTGTCTCTCCTTGCGTGGAATAATGCTCTTCCTTTTCGCTCAATAAAGCTGCCGCTCCCGCCATTGCTGCGTTCCTTCGAGGTTTGAAGCATCCATTGCGACGTAGTAGCACCAGCTGATAGAATTCAGGGAGTCTCGTGGGGGTCCCCCCCCTTAACTGGGGAGCGTCTATGGCTCTGTAGAGACTCCCTCACGGCCTCATCGGTGCTCTTAGAGCCTGTTTTTGAGGGCCTATGGGTTGGCCAGAGCTGAAAAGGGCAAGGCCACCCTCAGACCTGTATTAGACAGGCCTCTCGGCTGCTCGCACGCCTGTGCGTGAGGGGCTTCGATAAAAGTCTGAAGCTACGGCTTTTCGCTCAGCAGAGGCAAGCTGCCACAGCTAAATAGTAGCATTTTCCCAAAGAAAGAGATCTAGATTTACTTGCCTACGCTGCACTGTAAAACCCTAGGAGACTCGCCGTTGCAGGTAGTTGCTCCAGCAGCACCAGCAGAAGGAGCAAGGCGATTGCTGCATCTACGGCATTAGTAGCTGTCATGGACCCCTCCCGTTACAGAGGCTCTTGCAGTGCAAGTCTTTCCCCCGTGCCAAACTAAGGCTGCTGCAGTCACTTGTGTTGCTGCTGCGGAGGCAGCAGCAACAGTCGCTCGAGACACCACAAAAAAACACTGGCTCATGGACACCTCTCCTTCCCCTCTTGGGCGTCCTGGCTAAGCTTGACTCCTGTCTGGAGAAGACAGTAGGGCAGAGGGACACCAGTACGCTGTCGGGGGACTTAGTAGGCAGAGGGTTTCGAGCAGCAAAAAAGCAAACCTCTACCGCAGCCTGCTGAAAGGAGGAGCAAAGAAGCAGCAGTACTAGATCGGGGGCAAGTTACTGCCCCGGAAACAGCGTTTAACTGGAAAATGCTCCCTTTGAGTGGAGAGCCGAGCCTCTGCAGTCTCGCGCCCCTCTGCCAGAGACGCCGCTTCCCCCAACGACTGTTGGGGCTAGTGCATCCCAGGAAGCAATGGAACGAGACAGACATCGCAACACACTGACATGCTGCCCAACTCCCGCCACCCCCGTAGGCTGCTTGCCCACAAAAACAGCAGCGGATTGCCCACAGCAGCTCCACTTCGTGTGGCCTCATTTAATGCTACAGCGCGAAAGCTTTCTGGACCCTCCCTTCCCGGCAGGGGGACCGACAAGCGTGGAATATTCTGCAACCCCGGTGATGGCCAAGGCCGCAACTGCAGCCGGCAAAGGCCCTAGTTCGCTGCTGCTCGATATCTAGAAGGAATCTACATGCGCCAGCACACGCAGAACCGGCGAACGAACACCGGCAGCAGCAACTCTTTCCGACGAACGTCGGAATTTCTCGTGCCTGGGGTGCTAAGGAGGGGGATGTCTCCTGCTGTTGCCCCAACAGCACAGGCGCTTTGCAGTCTGAACTAAAAACTGGAGTTTGACGTTCCACTAACTACGTGGCGGCCTGCAAGATGAGAGGAGTCTCCAAAAAAGCATACCTAACTCCGCGTCCCTCAGGAGGGCCTCCAGGGGGCCCCCACCGCGGGTAGGAGCCAGGCTCCAGAAGGGGCCCCACTACGCGCACGGTCAGAGAGACCGCCATACCTAGAATTCCCACAGAGTCAGACACCACCAGCCTTCTGTGTCCTTGCTGCGCATGCAGCACCGTGCAGGTTTGGCACTCTTACAAAATGCATGCGGCCCTCAACCCCCTCTGGCGACTGCTTTGCACGAGGCAAGTCCCTGCAGTGTAAACCCACGTTCCCACTGCGAGGCCAGGCCCTCCAGGGAGGCTGCCGACACTTTAGCGACCTCCCCAGCTCCCGTTCCTGGAAACGCCCTTCCCGTCGCCTCCGAAAGAAGCCGTGGAGAAGGCTCAGCTGACTAGCGCAAGGCGACGTCCACAACCGTCAAGGGGCCCATGAGGAATAGGCAGGGCCCCTAGGATTGGGCCTTGCCCGCGCCGCCTCGTCGTGAAGCGAGGCCTCCTGAAGATTGGGCGTCCCCCCCTGCAGATGCGGATTCAGGGGAAAGAGGACGCGCGAGACGAGAGATAGCGGGAAATCTCCGATCGTGCTGGTCTGCCTGCTTGGTTGCTGCTTTTCTCGTCGGAGCACGGCGAGCAGCGGCTCCTGAATGTGCTCTACGCAGTTGACTTGTTCTGGTGTTTTCTGAGCAGTTGCAGTAGTCAGGGCAGCAGCAGCGGCCGTGGCCATCAGCTGCATCGCTTGCTTTGCCGCTGAAGACGGCGCTTTCGCCTTGTTATCTGCACATAGACGCGGAAGCGCAAAAGCATCAGCGGCCATTCGGCTCGCACGAGACAAGGAGCGTTGCATGCCTACGTACGAGTCATAGAGAGAGAGAGACACGGTTGGCGGGTTAAGGGCAGCGTGGTGGAGAGCGTGTGTGTGTGTGTGTGAGAGAGAGAGAGAGAGAGACAGAAGCCCTTGAAAGTTCTAGAAAGCAAGGCCTCAAGCAGAGAAGCGCAAGGAGGGGAGAAATTGGCAGGGGTCAGGTGCTCAGCGGAAGCCAGGGTCCTAAGGGCGAAGATCAGTCAACAAAATGCTGCGGGGAAGTATACAGCTGCCTCGCACAGGCAAGAGCGAAAGGATACTGAGCGAGCGAAGGGAAGGGAAAACTACTGAGCGAGTGAAGGGAAGGGAAAACTACTGAGCGAGCGAAGGGAAGGGAAAACACGAGAAAGCGCTGGAGGGCCAATGGGGGTGGCATGCATGCGACGGACCTGTGAACTGGCGAGGGTCGTTGGGGGGGGGGGAGTACAGCATGTTGATGAAAACAGAGCTGAAGAAGACAAGGGCCAAGACCACTAGCAGCAAAACCGGGAGTGCAAGTGCCCAGTATCTGAGTGAAGAGATCGACACATTGAAACGGATGGCAGGATGGAGGGATGGCAAGAGGAAGATATTCGCAGACGCGAAAGCACAAAGTGCGCATTTCACGAGGAGGCAGAAGAACGCTGAGGGGAGATGCATGACACGCTGCTGCATGGCAGGGTGGGGAGAGGGAGAGAAAAGGCCACTTCTTGGCGGGGTGACGGAATTAGATGGCGCTGTAAGCAGTCATAATCTGCCGCGGCCAGCATGGAAGCACAGCAGAGAGCCTCTGATCCGTAGTTTTAAAATGTGCCCCTACTCATCGATCGCATACGGAGAGAAGCCCGCTTCTCACGCGCTGCCGTACTCCCAGTCCATTAAGTAAATACAGACATATGCATACAACGCATAGATGTACATATATATGTATAGAGGTATGTATGTATGTATGTGGTTGTTCGTGCGTGCATGACTGCATATGTATTTTTAGTGTATATCTGCAGAAGGAAGCGTATGTGACGTAACATATGTCTGGGAATGCGGGGGAAAAGGCCAGAAAAGGAAAGGGTAGGAGCGAAGAGCCGGTCCTGCATTTCCCCCTTTTTTTCAGAAGAAGTTTCGAACATCCACCAGTCTAAGGTTAGTCGCCGGTGTTTGCCTCAGCCTGCCCTTGCCCGTGTGAGTTGCCTTCCCTGGTGCGCCCTAATGCAACTAAAACTCGCAAAGCAGATTTCCCTTTGCAGACAGCCTTCTCAGAGAAGGCCTCTCCCTCTGATGCACGGTCCCCACGTGCGTCACGATTGCTCGCAGTGCCTAGGAACGCACCGGTCCGGGAAGTAGCTGATTCCAACACTGTTGAGCTGCTCGGGGGTGGCAAGGGCCCAGCAGCAGTACGCGAAGAAGGCCGCGAAAGACGCCAACCAGCCAACGAATCCGTTGACTTCAGCAGAGGTGGAGTCTCCCATTGTCTGGTGCGAGGCAGCGATAATGGTGAGACGAAGAAGAAAAAGACACGCGGACTGCGCCTCAGAAGGCCCAAGCAAGACTCCTCTGGTGTAAGCAAGCGGTGGTGAGCGTTCAGGGGATGCAGGGAGTGCAACGCGATCTTGCGCTTAGGTGGCCTCGAATGTTTCCTGTCCAGATGGCTCGTCAGCAGCACGCAGAGGAGAGAAGAGATACAGCGACACACACATACACACAAGCGCATGCGCGCTTCCCGCGGCTGCTTGCAGGGATCTAGGCGAACACACCGGTGTGGGGGCGACAGCAACAGAGTAATGCCAGCCAGAAGACTTCGGGGTTTTTCTCAGAGCTACATGCCGGAAGCCAAGTCAAACATGCACATGTACATACATCAACCCCCCAGTGCACCTCCGGCTGCGTGCGAAGGCTCCTCTCTCGCGGGGAACGTCCACACGTCCCTATACAGCTTGCTTGAGGAGCTTGGCTACGCGGCGAATCTATCAGGGTGTCTGTCCAGAGCAGGGAGCCTCTCTGCGAAGTCCCCATGCGCTTGTCTACGCTGGAGAGCTCTGCGCGCGCGGCAGTGGCTAGGCCGCCAGCGAGACTGCTTCAAGCCGCGCGCATGCCTCTAATAGAACGCAGACGGGCAGCATTTCGGCACTCTAAGACCAGCTGGAGAAGCGTGATGAGCGCGCGGAAACGGTCATGCGCTGTGCTGCTGCTGCTGCAAACGCGAGGGTTCCGCGCGTCTGAAGCGCGAGGCAGAAAGATGCCGACGGCAGGAATCGCTAAACCGGGAATAAGTAGACTGCACAACGAATGAAATAAGGCGCAAAACGATGAGGGAAGGGCGTAGAATCGCGTGCTAGCCGTGAGGGGGGGTCTGCAGCTGCAGACCGCCATCGCCTCGTGATGAGTCGCCGAGAGCTTCCGCCTGCTTCTGTTGCAGGAAGTACCGGGGAAGCACGTGTCTTGTGTTTGCGACTCATATGCGCGTTCTTCCGGATTTAGATGTGTCAAAAAACTCCATTTCAAAGGAAGAAGGAGATGTCGGCCCCTGCAGCGGCAGGAGCTGACGGCACCTCAGCAGTCGAGGGAGACAGCGTCTCGCAAGCTGCTGCAGGAACCCAGTCCTTTCCTCCTCCCCCTCCCCAGATCAAGGAAATGGCAGAATCCCAGGAACGAGGTGCGTCCAGCTTCTCCTGCCGTCTGACCTGCGGCTTGCGCATGCTCTGGGACTGAAGGCATCTGTCGAATGCGCTGCCTCTCGAGCTGGCGTTCTGCAGGAGGGCAACAGCAGCAGCAGCGGCAACAGCAAAAGAACGGGTTGCTGTCTGCCAACTTTCAAAAGCTAATAGCGCGAGAGCGTGCACTGCAGCCACACAGACACATACACATACATACACACAAACACGTTCGGCGCAAGAGGGAGCGTCAAGTTCGACGCAAAAGCAGTGATGGTGGCTGCTGTGCATGAAGGCATGTGACTTCCTGCTCTTGCAGCACATGCGGTCGAGGTGTCTGAACACCGCAACGCCTTCCAGGGATATTCAGAAAATACCCGTGTGCACAAAACTCTATAGAGGCTCGATTTCAGGCTAGACTGCTATAAATATTTGCTACTGCTACAGCACTGCCGGAATTTCTCTGGCCGCGTGTGATGGGCCGTGTGCAGAGGATGCGGAGAAGTTGGCGGCTGCCATGCACATGAAGACTAAGGGCAACGAGCTGTGGTCAAAAGTGCGACCCACCTGCTCCTGTGGACCACAACTTATGCCTCTGTTTCCTGTAGAGCGCACTCTGCTTCTTTACACGTGCCTGTCATGCAGCAGCAGCAGCTGCTGCAAGGCTTTAGTCTTGTGTGTATTTTGTCTGTTTGTATGGACCAGTTCATTTACATGTGCATGTATGTGTGCTTTGGGTGTGAAGGGCGATGATGCGGGCGCTGTGAAGGAATGGCAGGACGCTTTAAAGGCTTGCTTCTCTCTTGCATGCCGCGGTGAGTCTCTTTGCTGCATCGTGTGCTGCGTTCCTCTACTGCGTCTGTGCACTCGTGAAGGTTTATCGTTTCCTCAGCGTCCACACCTCCCAACCCTGCTCTTCCACTTGGCGGGAAGCGTGAGGCCTGCCCGCTCCGACCTTGCCTTTTTAGCAACGTCTTGCTTTTGACGAATGCACGACATGCATGCTCTGTTCTCAAATTGCCTGTCGCTTCCTGTGGTGTAGTGACGGTATGTGCGGGTGTATGTATGCATGTAGGTATGTATGTGTGTGTGTGTGTTTGCATGCATCTTGAAGGGCCTTTCGTGAGCGGGGAGGTGCTATCTCTTGAGCTGTCTGTACAGCTGAACCTGGCGGCTGCGGCCCTCAAGGCCGGCGAGGGCCATGCAGCCATCCGCCACTGCAGCAGAGCGCTACAGCTCAAGCCTAAACATCCAAAAGCCCTCTACCGCTTAGCCAAGGCGCACCTCCTCCTTAATGTACTTTTTTGCTGCTGCTTCTGCCGCTATTTCCGGTGTTGTTTTGGGAAGGGTGCAATAGCAGCACTTGCGTCTCTTGCTTGGTTGGACAAGGCTTCCTGCGGAGGCCCTGAAGACATTCGGACAGCTGTTGTTGTTTTTTTTACTTTCAGGAGTTCGATGAGGCGTCAGCAGCAGCGGCAGCACTGCTCGAGGTGGAGAGCGGGGATGTAGGCGCAGTATCGCTCCAGCAGCAAATTCGACGGGAGGCCGACTTGCACAAGCGGCAAGAGAAGAGGCTGCTTCAGAAGATGATGGGCCGGTCAGTTCATAGCGATAAGGGAAGGGACACCAACAGTAACAGCAGCAACACCAACAGCAACAGTAACAGCAGCAACAGCAACAGTAACAGCAGCAACAGCAACAGTTACAGCAGCAACAGCAACAGTAACAGCAGTAACAGCAACAGTAACAGCAGTAACAGCAACAGTAACAGCAGCAACAGTAATGGCAGCAACAGTAATAGCAGCAACAGTAATAGCAGCGGCAATAATTTTATATGGGAAGTCAAATGGAATGACAGTGATAGGGATGATGCTCTCTGGCGTAGGCCGCACTCATTGGAATACCTTTCTGAAGAGTGCAACTTCCCCTTAACTCGCTCTCTCCCCCTAACTCTCCTCTTTTCACTACAGGAGCTACAGCAGCTGCAGCAGCAAGGGCAGATGCTGCCGAACCTAAGGAAGGAATTATTGTGTCTGCACGTGCTGGGGGCATCAGCGCAGCACGAGGTGAGCTGTCGATACACCGCAATCCTGGAGCGATGGCCAGAGGTCAAAACACTAATTCTGCTCTTCATCGGCTTCCAAACGAAAGGTCCGAATCCAACCAAATTTGAAGGTTAGTGGATTTCTCCTGCTGCTGCTGCTGGCGGGCCGGCATGCGTACGTTCCCTGTTGCTCCCCTGTCCGATCTGCTGCTTCTGCTGGTCCCTGACTAAGCGTTGCTGCTTATGCTTTTACTGCTGCTCCTTTTGTACTACTTCTGTTGCTGCTTCTCCTTTTGCTACTACTTCTGCTGCTGCAGAGGATTTGGTGGAGGGAGAGCTGTCTTCTCCGCATTACGTGAAGCTAGAAGGCAGAGAGCAGGTGGCCGTCTTCTTCAAGGGCACCTACGCCCAGCTAGCACAGGTGCTCGACGTTGCTGCTTGGGGGAGTCTCCCTGCTGCTGTTGCTGCCAGAGCAGCGTGTGCATGCTGCTCTTCCATCTTTGCCGAGTCGTTTTGCTGCTGGGCAAAAAAATGCCTCGGCCTCGGAAGATTACTTTTTTCTCCCGCATTTCCCCGTTTGCGTCTCTTTCAGAGGGTGCCTGGCATTCTTTCGAACTCCGAATGCACATTCTACCCCCATCTGGCGCTCTACAGTACTCTGGGTTCCATACAGAGTGTGCCAGGGGGCCCCCCTACGGCCCCTCAAGAGGGCCCCCCAAGATCCCCCAGACCCCTCTCCGGCGAAACGCTGGAAGACTTGCGGCTCCTTATTCAAAACAACATTGTGGGTCTGTTGCATTGCATGCTGTTCGTCCTCTGGGCCTTTCTGCCTCTAGACGTGTACGGCAAGCTCGCTTATGACATTCCCTCGCGTCTTGTTGTTGTTACTGCTGCCGTCTACTAATACTTACCTTCACGCTCTTCCGCCCCAGTACCCCTGCAGTTTCTCGCTGCTTTTACTACTCCGCGCGCGAGGAGCACCCTTTTCTTGTTCTTTGCGCGTGGCATCGCGTGAAGTCTGTGCCTGCTGCAACGTTTGAACTCCCTGTTTGACTGCTGTGGCATCTGCTCTCTTTGTGTCTGCCTACTCTCTCCGCGCTTCACGCTGCGTTCAGCTGACAGTTGTTTCTGAAAGCGCCATGTGTACGGTCGATGACCTTAGTGCCTACGCTTCAGCAGCAGCCCCAGCAGCAGCATCCAGCAGTAGAGGGGAAGCAGCAGTCAGGCAGCTAGGCGGCCGGCTGCTGCTCTCTCAAAGACGCAGCAGGTTCCCGCTGCTGTTGCACGTCCCCTCAGCAGCAGAAGCTGCTAGAGCAGCACGCTTTGCTGCACGAAATGCGGCTGCTGCCGCAGATTCTGCAGCAGCAGCAGCAGAAAGGGCCAAGGGCAAAGCGTCCCCAGAAGCTGTGGCAGCAGCAGAAGCAGCTGCCCAAAAGGCAGCCGCAGAGAGTGCTGCCGCTGCTGTTGCCGCTGAGGTTGCTGAGGCAGCTGCAGATGCAGCAGCAAAGTCAGGCATTCAAGAGCACACAGCGTGCGCCAAACATGCCAGTAAGCAAATCTTTTTTAGAAGACGAATTTTGCGCCCTTTCACATCCCACTTGCTAAACCTTTGCATGCGCATCACAGCGTATATCGCTAAGGCTGCGTCCGTTATGCTGGTGATGTGCTGCTGCAGGCGTTTTTGCGTTTATGGGTCGTGCATAACCTCGCAGTTGTTGCGCCAGAACCGCGGTGCGGGGAGAAGCGTAGTATTCCGTGCGTGAACTCATAGGTTTGCTGCTTTTTCTGTTTCTGCTGCGGCGGCTGCTACAATTGATGCTGCATCGCCGCTTGTGAGCGCACCTTGTCATGAAAGGAGGGCGTACAAGCTAGCAGAAGTGAGGCGTGAAGAAAGGGCAGCCTTAAAGGGAGAAGCCAAATGGCAGTGAGGCTTGCAGAGGGGGGTGGCTGCATGTTAGAGGAAAACGGACAGTATGCCGGAGGTAGACATACAGAGGGACAGGGTATGGGGGAGGGCCATGCCAAACAGAGAATGAAAAGTAGAGTCAGAAGCAGGGGGCGACTGAGGAAACGTCGAGGCAGAAGTAGGAACATTTTAGCAGGATACAGGGAAGAAGAGAGTAAGATGCAGGCGCACCCGTGCTTGAAGGGTCACTACCTCTAGTAAGTTGCATTAGGGACAAAACGTAGCGAAACTACCTAGGGGGTGCATCTTGTATTTGTCGCATCCCACTTCCTGATACTAATCACTACCCGCTAAGATCTATAGAACACATGAAGGTTGAACAAGAGATGGCCCTTGCCTTTTTAGATGATACATTCGAGTACTGTCAGCTTCCCTGTTCAGGCATTTCAGACGGCCTTTAAATCATTTTTAGGGCGGGATTGCAAGTACACGGCCCCTTGGGGAGCTTTCTTTTTCAAAGGTTCAATGCAGGCCACGAAAAGGTGTTACCACTCCACTGCTGTGTTAGTGGTAAACCCCTATCTATCTATAATTGCCCACATTTGGAAGCGGGGGGAAAACAAGAGGGAGATTTTACCGTAGGCAAAATACCCATATATTCATCTGCCTGTGAGGACTTGCGATTCGTATATGGGCACCATGTACTTTATGTTGATGAAAGCGTCTGGTCCCCCCGTCTCCTCCAGCATCTTGAGAGTCTCCTCAATTAGCACTGCCACATCTTCCCTGCGCCATCAAAAGCCGCATCACCATCAGGCAATGCCTCCTGCAGGTGCATTTGGCATTGCAGGTCTTAGGAAGCATCTCACTGACGGCGTGGCATGGAGCGCAATGCAGCACAGACACGAAACGCATGCCGAGACAGAAGCTCGCTAAGTTCAGGTAGACGTGGCTTCTAGGGAACAGCGGATGTGACCTTCGTCTCTGGGCGTAGTCAATTCCGCTTCCCAGGTTTTTCCTTTTGGAGATAAAGAGGTTGAAACAGGGCAGTAGCTGGCGGTAGTATGGCACCAAGGCCTCTCCTGCCTGGGGTCCTGCGGAGAACGTCAAGAGCACTCTTGAACGGTCCGCGGATCGCATGTATTTTTTCGTGGCATAAGGGAGCAGTGGCGGTGTCTGATGGCTTTGGGATTTCGCGTGCGGTCTGCTATGGATGGGCACCTATGGACTTTCTTCTACGAGTCTTCTAAAGAGTTGCTATGGGATTCCGAGGAATACGGGCAGCAGCGACCTCGCAGGGAGCAGGCCCTCACCTGTGATGAGAAGCTTTTGGATGACTTTGAGGGTTGTCGCCATTACCTGCGGTGACTCGCAAGTCCGGCGTCTTTTGGAACACACTCAAAGGGATGCAGAGGGGCGAGGGTAGGAGAGTCAAAAGACGCGACAGATGTTTCAAAGGGAAGGAAACGGACGGCCTTAGGAGGCAGAAGAAGATGCGGAAAGGCACAAAGCAGCTAGAACCACAACAGCAGGGGACGCTGTAGAAAACAAGGCGGAGCAAGAAGCAACGAAGCTGCTAGACAAGCACGAGGCGGGAGATACTGAAACTGGAGAAGCAGGAGGGCAGAACGTAGGTAGCGGCAGTGCAGAAACCTAGATGAAGCTCGCCTCCTGGTCTCGGGTATTTAAAGCTTTCTTAAGGGGAATGATCAGTTGGGGAATGACAGCCACGGCCTTCTTCCCGTTCGCCTCAAGTAAATCGTGAGTCTGTAGTACAGTATTTCAACTTGCACACCATCAGCATCGCCGAGACTCCCAGCCGCTTCCTACACAGGGTGGTCAATACTGTACGCGGGACCCTCTAGGAAAGTCGGTGTCTCGCTGGCTCGTGGAATAGAGAATTTGCTGATTGATCGTGAAGCAAGCTCGCAGGTAACCACGCAAGTCAGGAAACCGACAGTTGTACTGCTGCCTGTCTGCACGGTTGGCTGGCCGAGACCAAATACGGCTAGACCAGAGCCATTGTTACGAGCTTGCTAGGCGTTTTCTACAAGGACTAGCATATTATCACCGAGCGAGAGAACACGATAGTGATTTGAGGAGCTTGATGGCCAGCTGAGACTTTCTAAGCCTCCCAGCTAATTGCTCATGTGAAAAGGGCGTTACAGGTCTCTGCGTGTTAATTTTAGGTAGGCTCCATATACACAGCTTTCTATTTGTTTGGTTTGTTGTGTGGTTCATGCGTAGCTAGCTAGAGCATGACAATACCCCCTGGATGGCGAGAATCCTATAGGGGTCGTCCTTTTCCCTAATTCCATCGCAGAATATGGGAAGGAGCCAATGCAAATCCACGGAGGAAGGAGATACTGCCCAAGCAACCTTGTTAGCTGCAATCGAAGCTACAACAGACACTTCGCGAGATGTACACACACAAAACCGCTTTTCAAGTCGAAGAGAATTAGACGGCGCTAGACCTATATGCAAGCCAACCCAGCGTCACGAAAAGAGGTAGCGAAAGACAGGCCACGAAGGCAAAGGGCGAAAGAACGATAACAATAGTGTGACCGATAGGGAAGGCGCGGAGGAAGAGAGAGAGGGATGAAAGGCGAACCCGATCCTGAATGGCTGAGGGAAACGGGGATGTCTCCTCTATCGTAATACATCCGGAAGAGGCTTGGCTCGATTGGGCGGCGCTTGAAAGCTCCTGAGACGTAAAGGCTCCAGGCGAGAGGAACATATACAAATGTATGAAGAGGAAGAGCAGGAGATAGAGATGAAGAGACAGGAGGACGAGAAAGAATGTGAACAACTCAAAAGACAATACCGCAGACGCGATAGACACCGGGGATTTGAGCAAGAGAGCAGCGATGATGCCCTGCTTAGAGGCACTGGTGCTAGCAAGATGCCGGAAAGAGCAACGACTGTAAAGAAATGGAGAACAGGCATAATACAGAGGCCACGGGGCCTAGCTGCTATAAGCGCGCATCCCGCTAGGCTGGCGCACAGTAAGTTAGTGCGCGTGGCCCAGAGGGAGACCCATGAGCCAGATGAACAGGGAAAAATACAAGCAGTAGAGCGTACAAGTAACACGCTGTAGCAGAGACTTTATCCGCGGAAGAGACTGTTAACGGGAAAGGAAGAGCCACTGGGAGAAATATATAGGAGGCACGAATGGACTACATGGCAGCGGTGGCTTGCCGCGAAAACAGAGGGAGAATGTGGCGGTTAGGCAGTCAAATATATGGGCATGCATGCCAGTTGAGGCATCGCAGAAGCTAAGCCTGGCAGAGCTACCTGCTTTGGGAGGCAACGGCTGGCTCCTTGCCCATCGTGTCCGGCCAGCCAAATCCTTATAAGTCCCTTCTCCCTCTGCAGTAGCAGCAAAGAAGCCCCAGCAGGAATCAGGACGCTTAATGAGCGGAGCGTCCAACACTGACGTTGCAGGGAGTACAGGAAGGAAAGACAGACAGTTCCTCTGCAAAGCGGCCGAACATTAAGTGCTACGGCCCCATTAAGCAGTGTCCGCAGCGGCAGCATGACTAAGACCCGCAGCAGCACGAGAGGCAGCAGAATCAGAGGCATCCGGAGAGCTAGTGGGAGCAAAGCTATTTGGCTCTGGATGAATTCTTCCTTTAAAGTGGCAAAGGACCTTGAAGCTTGCTACGGGCCGCAGTCTCCCGCTGATTAAAACGTGTGATGGGAGTGATAGAGCCTCCAGCAGACGGCCAGGAATCTTTTTGAGGCCTCGAGTATACAGGAAAGTCTCCAAAAGGAGAGTCCTTGTTTTTTGGGAGTAGCCCCAAGGCCCTCTCGGTTGCTTTGTAAGATTTATTCGTTAACCGACGCATAGCGTCGCTGTACTGCAGCTCACTGCAGTAGCTGAGGGCCCCAGGCGCCATTCCCTTATATCCCCCGATGTACAGACACTGGTACTGCACCTAAAGCACCGCAACCTACTGTAGCGTGCTTGTGCCGGAGTTGGTCTGCTGCTCCGCCGCTACCGCTGTTGGGTATGTTGCTCTTGGCGTAGGGGGGACACGTTAGGTCTCTCTCTTCGAGCATGCCTGATTGGAATCAACTTTTTGTCTTTATTATTACGCATAATAGTGGTTTCCCCCCTTTAGCGACTGCCGCAGCGCTGCCACACCCCCTGTTGCCGCCGCAGCGGCTGTCGCAGCCAGCCCCGCAGGGAGGGGTGCGTCAGCCCCCCTGGAGCAGCCGCAGCAGCAGCCAGGAGGTCTTGGGTGAGGTTCGTGGAGCCTTCCGCCGCACTTTGGAGGCAACAGCCGTTGGTTTTGTTGCTGCAGAGACACTCTATTTGTGGTTGCTAACAGCAGCAGCGGCGGCGGGAAAAGATGGGTCGCGTCATTCGCTGTAAGCCTTTCAGCCCCCCCACACCTCTCTGCCCACAAGGGTTCCCGTACAGCTAAATGCGGAGGATACAGCGGCGCCAAACCTCCAGTGCTTCTTTGATTCGGCTTTGCTCACTCTTGGAAGCCTTCTAGACCACCGAGGGGGCGAGCCCTCGGCGGGAGCGCCTGCGGCAGCGGCTGCAGCGCGGGGACACATTGCGTTCACTGCCGCCGTTGCCGTTCACGCTCCTTCTGCTCGCATCTGTTTTTCCGTGACGCCTTGTGCTTTTTCCCGTCTGCCGTTCCGCATTCCTTGAGCGTGGCCGTGCTGTTGCTCTGTGTTGCCGCTTGCCGCAGCGCAGCGCAAGGGCGCAGGGTCCGTGTTCAAGGCTCATACACACAAGAGGAAGGGGGCTGCAAAGCTTCGAGCTCTCGACTATGCCGAACGCCACGGCTACATCAAAGGTGCGGCGGCGCGACCTACTGCTGAACGGCTGCCTTGCAACTGCTTCATGCCGCATGCCTCATGGAGGGAGGGCACGGCTCCTGTTCCCCACTCCCGTTGTCACGAGCACTGGCCTTTCCCTCCTGCTTTCTGCCTTGTGTGCGCGCAGGGCTTGTCACCTCCATCGAGCATGACCCCGGCAGAGGCGCTCCCCTCGCAGTCGTGGCGTTCCGCGATCCGTACAAGTATCGCCTGAACAAGGAACGCATGCTCGCAGTAGAGGGCCTTCACACTGGCCAGTTCGTGCACTGCGGAAAGAAGGGTAGGCGTCGGCTCGGCATGCCTGGCGTGTCTTTGCGTGCCTCCTCTTGCTCCGTTTTCCCCCCTCCCGCCCCGCTGATTTCCCCTTGCTCTCCCCGAGGCGGCCTGCGGTGTATAGGCGCTCGCCGTTCCGCTTGCACGTCTTTTCCAGGCCTCTTCCTGGCGCGAGCTTCCCTTGCCTGCATCGATGCAGATGGTTCCATGCGCGTGCAAAACGTTCGCAGAGACCCTATGTGTGCCTCCATGCACACGTGCATGTATGTGGAAGATACGTGCGTTGATGTGCTTTTTCTGCCCGTGAGTTCGCTGAGCGCATTCGCGTCGGTATGTGGGCTTATATAGTGTCTATATGTGTATTTTTCGCGCGCCATTGCGTTGCAGCCGAGTTGACCATCGGCAATGTGCTCCCCTTGGGGCGGGTGCCTGAGGGTACGGTTGTGTGTTCTGTGGAGGAGAAGGCTGGAGATAGGGGGTCTATCGCGCGCACATCTGGCACATTCGCAACTGTTGTGGGTAAGTTGGCCCCTGTCAGCAGGGTGGCTGGGAAGGGCTTTGCGTTTGGCGAGATCGCCGGAGAAGGGAGGGAGGGGAGGCTGTGCTGTGTCGTGTCGTGTATAGACACACGCACTCCTCGAGTTGCCCTTCTCGCCTAGACAGGAAGGAGGGCTAGATGGGGGAGACTTTTTTGGCAGTCTTACCTGCACGGTGCGCGTCCCTCTGTCTCTCGATGTACTTCAGGGCATAACGAGGATGCTGGAAAGACTCGTGTGCGTCTGCCTTCCGGAGCGAGAAAGACGCTTCCCTCGAGAGCGCGTTGCATTGTTGGCCTTGTTGCTGGTGGTGGTCGCATTGACAAGCCCCTGCTGAAGGCGGGCACTGCGTATCACAAGTACAAGGTAGGGGGAGATCCCTTTGGTAGCAGCAGGCACTGTTGCTGCTTGTGGCGGGGGTGCTCGTGTGTCTGGTCGAGGGGAGCGGCAGGAGCAGGAGCGCGGAGGGGCCCTCAAGCCTTCTGTGCCGGGTTGGATGTACCATGCAACTTGTTGCGCTTGCGCGCGCAGGCGAAGAGAAACTGCTGGCCTAGAGTGCGTGGTGTTGCTATGAACCCCGTCGAGCATCCCCACGGAGGAGGGAATCACCAGCACATTGGTCATCCCTCCACTGTCTCGCGGAACGCCCCTCCAGGTGGGCAGGAGAGAGCAGCAGGCAGCGTTGCTTCTTCTAGGGGGTTTGGGTGGGGTCGGCTTGTGTGCAGTGCAGTGGGCTTTCACGGCGGACCTTTTGATGTGCGAACTTGCCCCGCGTCTTTTCTTATTTTTCTGCCTGCTTGCTCTGCCGCTTGACGGGGATAGCGCCGCCCCGCGCTCTTCTTGCGCTCTTCCTTCTTGGTGCACAGCTAGCTCACGGATGAGGCTGGCGCTGCTGTCGGCGTGTTGCGCTGCGCAGGCCAGAAGGTGGGTCTTATCGCTGCTCGCCGGACGGGTCTGCTGCGTGGTGGTCGCAAGGCGAAGCTGGCAGGCAAGGACAGTTGAGGATGCGGTGGAGTTGGCGGCTTTCCTGTGCTCTGTATTCCCTGCGCTCTCCTCCCTGCACCTCCCGTGCATGCAAACGCACACACCCATGCTCTGACCACCCCGCCCACCCCCTTGTGGCTGAGCGGGCAAAAGCCTACTTGGGGCTTTCGCTGCGAGTCCTCAAACCAGGGGCCAGAAAGGGGTCTGCAGAGGAGTCTGTCGTTGCCTCGTGCTGCCTCTCGGGGAGATGGGAGAACTTGAAGTACTTTGAGGGCCTCCTCTCCCGTCAGCGGTGGGACGGAGGCAGTCCGTGCAACTTGCCCGCCAAAAAAGTAGTCTCTTCAGCATTGCATTAGCCGCTACCCACTGCTGCTCTAGCCAATAAGTAGGGTGCTGCTCGCAGCGCTGTGGGTTAGGCCAGCGAGGGTCGCAGTAGAAGAGCGAGCTACGTAGGGAGTGCGCTTGAGGGGCAACGCTACACGCGCTATTTCGGAAGAAAGGCTTCACCAGATATCCTGCACTTCCACTGTAGGCAAACTCTCCCGAGGGTGCTCGACACGAGCTGTACACAGACCCCCGGGATTCGAGGTGCATGCGACTGAGAGGGACTCGCAACACTGTTCAGCCTAAGGGCGGCCGTCATCGAGGGGTAGACGACCCTTGCTACGCCGCTTCGCGTGAAAAGTGCAAGAGGCATTCTGCGCACTGTGAAGCGCAAGAGGCACTCTGCGCACTGTGAAGCGCAAGAGGCACTCTGCGCACTGTGAAGCGCAAGAGGCACTCTGCGCACTGTGAAGCGCAAGAGGCACTCTGCGCACTGTGAAGCGCAAGAGGCATTCTGCGCACTGTGAAGCGCAAGAGGCATTCTGCGCACTGTGAAGCGCAAGAGGCACTCTGCGCACTGTGAAGCGCAAGAGGCATTCTGCGCACTGTGAAGCGCAAGAGGCACTCTGCGCACTGTGAAGCGCAAGAGTGAAGCCTGGGGGGTCTTCGCCTCCCGTAGTAGCGGTCTTTCCTCACAACTGACCGGTATTATGTGCGGGGGGGCTTGCAGCAACGCAGCCCGTTTCGCGTGTAGCACGACGTGTGCGGATTACTCAGCATGTAGTGCGCTGTGGGCGGATCTTTTGCAGCAGGAGGGGCTGTGGGGGCGGTAGAACTAAGCAGCACCCCATCCCTCTGTTCAGGTGCTGTGCTGCCCTCTCCCTACGCCGGAGGAAAGCGATGCAACGGTAACGCAGGCGTGGCAAGAGCAGCGCCGCCAGCAAAGGTAGCAGCCTGGCCCGTTCCTGCTCGCAGGGGGCTGAAGCCTTTACATTGAGTACAGAAACTTGAACGCGAAACCGCAGTTGAATAATATGCGTGCATGTAGCTAATAAGAACACTTTCAACAGCAGCACGGAGAAAACCCTCAAGGTCAGTAACTAGCCTTTTCAGGGCGGTCCCCTTGTGGCTGCTTTTTCAATTCCCTTGGTGCTGCCTTTACGGTGATAGCAGCTGGCTCGGCCTTAGCAACGCCATCCCCCTGGTAAGTCGCAAAAGAGGCCCCTGCCTAGGGGCCCCAGGCGCATTCCCTAGGATACAACAAACCCGTTGATCCCACCCCATAGGTTCATGCCCACCTCCGCAGCTGCTTTCGCCGCTGCTGCTCCAACGGCCAGGGAAAACAGAAGCGGCTCGGAGAATGGGGGGCGTGAATCTAGGAAAAAGGACCTCCACTCATAGGTGGTCAATGCCGCCGGGGGAGGCAAGGCCAAAGGGGTGGTATTACATGGGTTCAGGCAGGAGTACTTCGACGTACCGAAGGGCCATTATAAGACATCAACGCGATTATGATGCGCCTCGGCGCAGGGAGCTTGAAGGAGGGCCACGCACGATGCACGCCCCTCTCTCTGCCCGTCGTACTCTGCGTCACCCCGTGATGTTAGCCCTACTGAACACTCCTGCATCTTCTTCGTCTTTTCCCTTCCAGTAGACTGTACATGATCGATTCCAGGGGGCACCACGCTGCCCCCTCCCTATACATTTACGCGCCCGTGCATGCGTGCATGCATGCATCCATCTACGTACGAAGGCGAGCGCACTACAGGCCCTTTGCATACACCGCAGTTAGAGCAGGGCACGTGTGCGCGCTGCAGTACGTGTAGTAGACGGAAGCATGGCCCTCACGCAGGCTTCCAGCTCGTGGCGAGGCCCTTCGGCCCCCGACGGAAGGCAAGGCAGGCCTTGTAAGCGCGAAATGCAGGAATTTTACAAGATGGTAGATCCAGGCTTTGAGGAACCAACAGCAGAGCCTTCGCCGCCGCCCGACAAGTTGTTCCTTGCCACCCCTGCCGCTGCTGTTGCTGCCGCTGCTCCTGCTCCACGGCCGTCTGCACCCCTGATGAAGTGCGAAAGCCGGGCAGCAAGCTCCTCCAAGGGCAACCCCAGAGAAGCAGCAATGTCAGCTGCAACTGCCGTAGCTTCCCAATCAGCGGTGCCTGTTGGACGCGCTGCAGACGGCGCCGCTAAACTGCTCCCCACAGGCCGCGACTCGGCGCTTCCCGAACTCCCTTCGGCCTCTGCACCGCTGCGGCGAGACCTCTCACTTCCCTTCTGCTGCTGCTGCTGAGGAAGCAGCAAGCCGAATTCGCTCTCGCCTTGAGAGCAGCCTTCGAAGAGCGCCCCTCCCTCGGCGGGGGGCCTCCTGCTGATGGAGTCCAACAACAAGCCGCTGCCTGCTGCCGCGGCGGCAGCAGGGAACTGCAGCAGCGCGTCCGCAATGCCGTCCCCGAAGCTGCTGCTGCTGCTGCTGCTGCTGCTGCCCGCACGCAGACTGGCGACAGCGTCGTCAGCTGCGATCCACTGCCCACTGCCCGGAGCTCCGCCGACACCTGAAAGCCGTCTCTCCGATTTCCTCGCTTTAGGGCTCAGCTTTCCAGCGGCCCCAGCATTCGCCGCTGCATCCGTCGCAGCTGCTGGCATCCCGAGTATGCGATCGCGCTGCCTCTTCTTGCTGGTGCGTCCAGCCTGTTGCGCCTGCAGCGCACCGGTTGGCGCGGTAAAAACTCCCAGGCCCCGCAGAGCAGACGTGGCTTCGGGGTCGTCCCTCAGCTGCTGATTGAACTCCGCCTTGCAGAAGCCACCACTGCCGGCTGCCTGTTGCTCGCGCTGTTGCTCCGACTGCTGCTGAACCGCGGGTATCGCGGCATGACTCCTAAAGTCGTGGACACTTGCGTCGAGCCGCCCCTGCTTGTAGAAGATCGTCCTCTCCTGCACAGTCATGAACGCCTCCTTGGGCCCATAGAGCGGCAAAGGTCTACCCTGGTCAAGCAGCAACTTCCTCTCGCGCAGCACAGCCTCCGTCATCAGCGGCAGCTGAAAGGGGAGGCCTGCATACCGATTCCGCAGCCGCACCGCCTCATTGTACGCCGGCATAATGCCGTGAAGCGAGTGAAAGGAGCAGTACTTCGTTTCGTGCCGCGTGAGAGACACACGAAGCGCGTACTCCCTCGGTGCGGGGCCGCTACTAGCTATCCCTTGAGTTCCCGCTGCAGCGCTGCCGTCGAGGGCGTTCCCCGGACCCTTTACTGCCTTGTGAGACTTCAGCTCCAGTTTTATGCCGGTGGGGAGGGGCTGAATGAGCTGAATCATCGTGCTGCAGCACAACAGCGCGCGCGCCACCCACAAAAGCCACGGCGTGCGTCGGCGGGGGGCGACAGCAGCAGCAGCAGCAACCTAGCGACGAAAAGGGCAGCAAGTGCGAAAAGCCGACACAGCTACAGTTCCGACGCCTCAAAAGAAGCGCGCCTAAACGCACGCCTCCTCAGGAATGATCCAAAGGCAAGGAGTCCGAAAGAGACGCACCTGTGCGGGAAAGGGTCGTGCAAGTGCTGCGCATTGCTCCCTCGGCTGTAGACAGACGTCGAGGGGCTTACGGAGAGCTGCTGTGGCTCCGAGTTCCCAGTTGTGTCTGCAGGCAGCATCAAAAACAAGAACACAGACACACAGACAGACAGACAGACAGACATACAAACATACACACACAGAAATACATACACACAGATATACATACACACAGATATACATACACACAGACAGACATATACACAGACAGACATCCTTCCGAAGAAGCACGAGGAAAAAGAACGCTTTACGGAAGCTGGAGTGTAGCAGACGGCAGCCGCCGCAAGCAGGCATCACAGCTGCGCGTAGGGAGCAACAGGAGGAAAAGAGGAGCAGGAGACAGGCAGACAGACAGGCAGTAGGAGCGGCAGCGCGGAGCAGTGAGGCAGCGAGCTCGCAGTAAGCCCCCTTGCTTACCCCTGGAGCGGTGAGGAGGCCCCTCTGTGGCAGCCGCGGAGGCGCTGTGGCTGCTGCTGCTGCTGCGCTGCAGCAACACGGCTTTGCGCGAATCTGCTCGTCGCAAAGCCGACTGCGCCAGCCGCAGCTGCTGCTGCTCCCGACTTCCTCCCTGGCGCCGCTTTCCCTCCGCCGCCTTCGCAGAAAAGCCCTTCAGCTGCTTGAAGGAGTTCGCCCCTTCCGCCGCCGCTCCTTCAGCCTTGAGGAGAGCCGCAGACAATGCCTGCTGCGCTGCAACCGCCCCCGCCGTCGCAGTCGGCGTGCGGGGAGGCGGCAGCACGCCCGTTTGAGAGAGCAAGAAATGCTGCAAGGCAGCTGCAGTGCTGCCGTTGTTAGTCCCCAAGTCGGCTGCCAGGCCTAGCAGCTGCGAGTCAAGCCCCAAAGACTGCTGCTGCGCGCGCCGAACCTGCTGCTGCACCTGCATCTGCTGCTGCTGCGCCTGGCGAGTGGCGGAGTCTGGCAAGGCGCCTGCCTCGGGGAGAACTCCTCCTCCCTCCGCTTGATGGTGGTGCTGCTGACTGTGGTGCTGCTGACTGTGCTGCTGCTGACTGGGCTGCTGCGTCTCGCCCACGCCGGAGGCGTGCAGGGAAAGGCCGAGGGGGAGGCTCCCCCCCCCCTGAGGCAGCAGCAACGCAAGACTGCTCTGCTGCTGCTTGGGGACGGCAGGCGCTGGCTGCTGCTGCTGAAGGCAGCTGATGGACTGCAGCAGCAACCGCTGCTCGTTGTGCTGCCGCATTGTGACGTCCAGAAGAACACAGAGACGCTCGTGAAGATCTGACAAGGTATCCAAGACGCTGCTAGGCGTCTCGCCTCCGGAGGAAACGCAGCACCCTGCTCCCGCGCCTCCTCCTCCTGCTGCTCCTGCCGCTGCTCCTCCCGCTGATGACGACGCACTGCCTGCAGCCGCCGAAAGGCTTGCAGGATGCGGCGTTCCTGTTGCAGCAGCAGCCAGCGCTGCGAGACCGCCATCATCTAGCAAGGAAAACAAGCCTCTGGTGTTGCTCGAGGTGGACATGGGGGCAGCAGTCACACCGCTGCTGCTGCTGCGGCAGCCGAGCGGCGAGGCTACAGCTGCTGCTACTGCGGAAGAGAGATCTGCAGACGCAGCGGAGGCGTTTGCCCCTTCTGCTGCTGCTTGTTGCTGCTGCTGCAGGAGCAGCGGCCGCAGAAGCAGCTGTTGGGGTTGCTTTGACTGGACAGGAAGCAGCTGGAGCTGCTTTCCGAGTCGCTCGAGTTGCAGCTGCTGCTGCTGCAGCTCGCGATGCTGCAGCTCAATGGAGAGCAGGGGGGAGACGGGTATCTGCTGCTGCAGCTGCTGCAGCTGCTGCTGTTGCTGCTGCTGCTGCCTGGTCAAGGGGGAGCCTGCCGCTGCGGCAGCCGCCGTTAGTTTGGAAGGAGCTCCCAAAGGGGAATTGTCGGGAGTGTTGCTGGCAGTAGAAATACCCGGCTCCGCTGCCGCTACTGCAGCCACTGCGGCTGGGGCAGTCTCTCCGCTGCCTGATGGAGGCAGCTGGTCTGCTGCTGAGTCTTCTCCTGAGCAGCAGGGAGTTCGTGGAAGAGCAGCAGCGACGAGCGTTGGCTTTGCTGCTAAGGCTGCGGCTGGTGTCATGCCGGCGCGAGAGGCTTTTTCGCTGACTCTCGCCTCTCCTGCTGCTGCTGCGCCTACGCCTGAGCCCTTCGCTGCAGCAGGAGTTGCTGCAGCCACTGCCACAGCGTTCTCCATGGAATACCCCCAGAATGCTGTTGTACAATGGGGCGGCTGCGGCTGCTGCTGCTGCTGCTGCTGCTCGCTGCTGCAGTTTGCACCCCGCAGCGGAGGCTGTTTCTGTGTTAGGGATCTCCAGTTGCTGCGGCTTTAGCGGCTATTGCTGCTTTCGAGTTACATCCGTTTCCCAGCCATGGCACTCAGTCCATCGGTTGCTGCTGCCCTGGATGTCGTTCCCGCTGCTGCTCACTTGTTTAAGCATGCGCGAAAAGACGGCAGACTCTGTGGACGCTGCTGCTGCTTCTCCTTCTTCCACGGGGCGAGGCTCCTCGCGCGGCTCAGGCAGCTGGCCTGAGCCTGGTACGGTAAGGAGGGGAAAAGGGAGGAGCTGGTGCAGCCGGAGCTGCTTCTTGTGATACAAGTGTTGCTGTTGCTGCAACTAATGAGGACGAATGCTGCACTACAGGTACACAACACTACGCTCTGGCGCCGGTGGGAAGGGGGCCGATGGGGCGGCCTTCGCGGCAGCTTGCGCTGTTGCTGTTGCGAAGTGATTGCCGGTATTCCGATTGCTACGGCAGTTAATGCAATTCTAGCAGTAGAAACATGCAGGAAAAGGCAAAGAAAAGAGGCGAGAGTGCAGCAGCTGCGGCATCAACTGCAGCATCGGTCTCGCGTCCCTAGCAGCGAGCTGCCTCAGCCGATAAGGGAAGGCCCTGTGCCCTCTTAACAGAATTCAGGGTTAAAGCGGCTTGAAAACAAGGGGGCAATACAAAACAGAGTAGAGAAAGCAGCAAAACCACCAAGAACTTCGCCAGGAGACATACTGCTGCTGGGTGCTGCTGCGCTACCTCTCCAAAGCAGCAGCAGGGGCGGCGGTGGCAGCAACTGCAATTACGTCCTCGGCACAGCTGTTAGAAGGTCCTTAAATTGGAGTAATTCGAGGGAAAGAACCGCAACAACCTTTTCTCGTTGCTGTTGCAGCCACAGCCGCTGTGGCACAACGACGAGCACAACTGCGCAGAGGGTGTTGCTGCTGCTGAAGCAGGTATCGGGCCTTAGCAGCAGCAGCAGCTGCAGGAAGAGAAGAAAGAAAGAGGAAGGAAGTAAATAAAGGAAGGGAGATGAAGGTGAGGCTGTTGGTGGTGCTGTCGTTGCTGCTGTTGCTGCCACTGCATCGGCAGCGCGGTGGGCTACAACAACAGCGTGCAGCGACCGGCGCCTTCCCCACTGCAGCAAGCCTGGGGCATTTGCCCTTTATAGCTGCATTACTGGAAGCTAATGGCACTTCATGCGCCTCAGAAATGCGAAAAGGGCCTTCTTGACACTCTGCATAGCCAGCTGTAATGGCAAACGCACAGCCCAAAGCAACTCCTGCTGTTGTTGCTGCTGCTGCGTCGGCCTCGAGCCTCAGTCTGTCGCTGCCGACGGCCCCGCCTCTCTCTGGTGGATATATTGCAATTTGCTATTCTTCTTTGCTTACCTGTGCAAGCCTTAGAGCTTTAAAAGCCACGCAGCTCGAACAACAAGCCCAAGAGCGGGCGAATGCATGGCAAAACACTGCAACAGAGGCAAACCTGGAGAAACACGGGTGCCGCCTCCCGTTTTGCACCATACTGCTCCCGCTGCTCCTACTCCTCTGTCATTCTTCTGCTTCATTAATTAGTCAGGCTTTAGTTTTTGACTTCGCTCTACCTTCTTGTGCGCCAAGCCTCTAGGCCGTAGCACTCCGGCCGCCGCTGCCTGCTGACGGTGAGAATGCACACGGGAACACAGCCTAGTCCCGAAGAGGGGGGGCGGCCGGTCGAAGCTTCTCACACCTTGCTAGGACCCCTCAGCAAAGTAGTAAAATAGAAATGGACCTACTTGCAGCAGCTGCAACAGGTGCAACCGCAACTCTAGGCAGCCGAGCAAACGCAATACAGGTATAGGGGCACCAACTCCACAACCTGTCAAGGCTGCGGCACCAAGGGCCACGGACGCTTTAGGCACTCAAGACACTGTATTTGTTATGCTGGCTGCAGTAACAACTTTTTTAAGGCGGAGGAGTAGCTGGGGGGTGGGTGGGTAGCTGCTTTGGCTGCAATGGTGTCAGCCCGCATACGCATAGACTGCACCTTATCTGCCGGCCCTGAGGCAGTTTCAGCAACCGCTGCAGAGAGCACAGAGCACTTTTAGCGCGTGTAGAATCAGGATTGGCTGATGCAACACGCCTACACACATAGCTTAAACGCCAAATAATTTGCTTTTGTAGCTGCACCAAGAGCAGTGGTCGCTCCTCTCACTTCCTGGCCTTTTCCCAGATGTCTCAGCAGCCCACGTGGCTAGCCGGCTAGTTAGTAGGCAGTGCGCTGTTACCGCAAACTGGAAAAGCTGTGGAAAATCATAAAAGACCTCACTCTCTTTTCGTTGCTGGTACCTCCCTGTGCTGCGGTCTATGGTTTTGGTGCATGGCGCCGGATAGCCGCATTAGCGCGCATAAAGCGCAACACAAGGAACTGCTTGTATTTATTTGAAGAATAATATTTACTTAAAGGTGCTACCGGCGGAGGAAAGAAGGCCACCGGAAAGGAAAATCCCGGCGAGGGGAGCGGAGAATGCGCTCAAAACAACGGCAGCGATCTGTGCTGCCGGTTCCTCCGTGCTGCTGCCCCCAGTAAATGTCCTCTTGCAGCCTGTCTTTATATCACCTGCATCTGAATAGCTTCGTTCTGAAACCTGACCTGCGCGCTGGTGGCGTAAGTGTAGCTCCTAATGCTTCTTCCGCGATACTGGCATTGAGAGGTGAAGCAAAGAGCACAGCGCGCTTGATAGGGTACCTGCGCAAGAGAGCATTCAAGAGATTTCTTAAGACCTGTTATCAAGGTGGGGGGTAAGTCAGCGGAGTGTGAGAAGGCGAAGAAATGGGCGGAGTAACAAAGGGCCGCAAGCAGACAGCTTGGCAGAGAATAACTGAAAGGGAAAGTTGGAAGGCATGAGTGCGTATAAAAGGGAGGAAATGGAAGCATAGAGATAGGAAGTCATGCAAACGCGTAACGAGCGTTTGGGGTGGTACAAAGAGGCCGGCTGGAAGGAAGATTAGACATAGATGCCACGTTCCCGAAGAGACGGGTTTCTCTTAAATGCTGAGCCAGACGTATGGAATACCGGCATGTGTGTACTGCCTCCTCTTGCCGTGTCTCTCTCTCTGCTTTTCGGGGTGCGACTGATTCTTACATCGACAGTGTCTTCATGCATTCGGATTTGTAGGGCTCCCTCTAGTAAGGTGTCAAGGCGGAGACGCTGCAAAAACCCGAAGCCCAACAAGAACGTTTACGAAGAAGTGTTGCAGTATTTCTCGTAGAATGTGTACTCCTAATTTTTGTGAACTCGACCGCCTGTGCAGTTCTTCCCCAGGGTCTCCCTGAAAACACACTTTTCGCCCCCAACGCAGTGCCGGACTGAATGAAAGTTCATCGAGTGCCGCTCCGAAGGCCGTCCTCCTCCGTCTCCCTGCCCTCGCACTTCAGGCTCTGGCTCGAAGCTAAATGGCCGCTTGAGTGTGCCTTTCAACACTTGCTAAGCACTTCTGGCATTCCTAGCTAGTTGCCCAGAGCAGTTGTCACACAGACACTGAGCTCTGATTCTTCCTTATCGGGCAGCGTCTCTTCCCTGCAGTACATGATGTGTCCGGACAGTCCAAGCACGTATTCACTCTTGAAAATTCTTTTCGTAGCTGTAACTAATGCATTAGACCATGTGGAGGTGAACCTCAGTCCACTACACTCAAGGTTCCCGCAAGAGGAGCACGGGGCCGATAGCAAGGGTGCGTGTGTGTCGCTGCATCCTCTGAGAATTCGGACTGATTTACTTAGCTTGACGTGGCGACTCGGGACACAGGCTCATTAATATGCTATGGCGCCAATCTCGCTGCGCAGTAACTGATTTTACGAAAGGCTAGACCAATTAGTCAATTTCAAGTTCAGCGTAGTCAGTGAAGTCAAACGTGCTCATGCAGAAGACCTGCTACAGTCTGTCTCTGGCAGTCATTATTTTCAATGCATTTACTCCTCAGTGCTCTGAACCCCGATGCTTGTAGCCCCATATCTCTCTCCTTCTGCCCCCTCATTCTCTCTAAAAAGGCCGCCTGAATACCACCACATCCCAACGGACTGTGAACGAGGGAGAAGCCCAAGTACCTTAGCGGCGGCGGATTCGTTTCCAGTTTACGGTTGCCACTAGACTTGTCTGTGTCCGGAAATATTTTGACTCACTAAATCAATTAGGGGTTTTGAGCGCTGATGCACTGCGCCTTCGCTGATGTGGGGATGTTTTGTGTGTGAGTGCTGACAGGCTGTGTTTAACCGACCAGATCTCTGTGAGGGTGCAGCTAATAGTCTCTATCTACTACCCTCTGACCTAAGCCTAGGCTTGTGGAGTCTCAGCGCAAACGAAGGAGGCAGCGAGAGCTCCTTTCCAGGACCCCCTATGGGCCACCACTGCTTGGCAGGTCGGGAGAAACGGGGGGCGCGGTGGGTTTACTCAGCGACAAACGATTTACAAAACCGAAAGGTAGACAGAACTCAATTGTACTGTGATGCTAAACAACCGTAAACGGAGTAACGCACTTCCGAGTCCACGGGGCTCTCCAGGCCCCCATGCTACCAGCGGAAGACACGCAAGCTCAATGCTGCAAATTAGTCGCACCCCTTGAGTCACCCGTGTGTTGTATATCCACGTTCACGGAGTACGGTAGCATGTGCTACGCTCTCTGCGCCACCCAAACCCGTTCTCTACACAAAGGAAAAGTTGTGCCGGGTTCACAAAGGGCCTCACTCGCACTACCTGCCCACCTGCATCTCTGTCTGCTGTACGTTGTCTAATGTTCCCCTTGGTCCCTTGTGCGAGGGACACCTCCCTTCACCGCCGTATATCTAATTCCTCTCTGTTTCGTTTGTGTGTACGCCTCTACCCTCGGTGGCCAGCCCTTGACGAGTCCTTCCCCCTGCGTTCGTAATTCCTTTAGCCTCCTGGATGCCCCCTGGCCGCCTGCTCCTCCCTCTCGGAGGGTGAGAAGCTTCATCAACAGAAAAGGTAGCCCCCTCAGCTGCACGCCGTACACACTAGAGGTAACCTTTTGCTGCAATACGGCGTTTTGAGAAGGCAAGCCTTTTCTGAACTGCCTGCAGACTACCCTGAGCGTGTACTCTAAGGCTACCGGTGTGCTGCTTCCCCGTTAGCTGCAATTTGTTTGCTCTTTCCTCGCTGACTGCCTAGGTGGCATACGGCCGGTACTCCCAGCCCAAGTGCTGCATTTGCTATTAAATCTCGACAAGCCTAAGGCTTTAAATGTAATTTTGAGGCGCATATTTTGCTGCATCGGCGCATAAGAGAGGTGTTGGCCGCGGTTGCTGCCGTCTTTGCGGCAGCGGCAGCGGCAGCGTCAGCGGCGGCGGCAGTTGCATGTGGTGGGCGTACATCCCAGGTCGCACTTGAGTTTGTCTTGTTAAGTTATTCCTGTATATTTGGTTGTTTCTACGCGCAATTGGCCTTTATTCGGGGCGTAGAGGTAGCTGCCAACGCCGCCCTGGACTGCACATACAGGGGTTCCCTCCCTCTCTCGTGCCTTTGGGAAAACAAACAGCGACTGAAGCAGTGTGCTGCCACTGCAGCTATTGCTGCTGGTGGAGGTCTTTCAGTTTCGAGGATGGCGGGCGCAATGCGGCATGGCTCTTCTGAGGGCACAGGGGACGCTGCTGCTGCGGCAGCGGTAGCAGCAGGCTCAAGCCCTTCAGTAAACGCGGTGTCTTTGCTGCTGCAGGAGGCAGCAGCACAGGTTAGCAGCGAGAGAGAGAAGTCTGTGGATCTCTGCAAGAGGGCGCTGGAGATAGCGTCCGCTGCAGCGGCTGCCGGTGACTCCCGTTCATCAGCAGGCGGGGAGACGAATGGCAGTAAGGCAGGGGAGGAGCATTCCCTGCCTTCCCGCGAGGAGGCCTTGCGTTTGTATGAGCAGGGTCTGGCATGGCTTGCGGGAGTGTATGCGGAGGCAGGCGACACTGCTGGAGTGTGCGCGCTGCTGGAATCTTCGCATGATTTGTTGCGACAGCTGCCCAAAGCTCGGACGGCCAAATTGGTCCGTTTGCTTGTGGGTGCCGTGGCAGCCGTTCCAACAGCACAAGAGGCGCTGGAGGCTGTGTGTGAGAGCGGCATTGCTTGGTGTATCAGGGAAAAGAGGGCGTTCCTGCGGACTCGCATCGAGTTGCGTCTTGCACAGGCCTATCTTTCTGGGGGCAAATTGCAGCAGGCGCAGCAGCTGCTGTCTCGCCTGCTTTTAGAGCTGAAGAAGCTGGACGACAAATTGCTTCTTGTTGAAGCCCATCTCCTTGATTCCGAGCTGAACTTCAAGCTGAAGAACTTCCCAAAGAGCAGAGCCGCGCTCACGGCCGCACGAACGAATGCAAACTCAATTCACTGCCCCCCCACATTGCAGGGGCAGCTTGACTTACAGGTGGGGAGCTGTCACTCGTAGCGTCTAGTAGGCGCCTGTGGCTTCCCCCCCAGAGGCACTCTGCCGCTGCTGCTGGTCCGACCAAGGCGCTGCTGCTGCCTTGCTGCTGCGCATGTGCCGCTGCCCGTCCACCCTGCAGAACCCTGCTTCTGCAGACTTTCGCGTTTGCGGCTCTTCGTGCAGGCCGGAGTGCTGCACGCGCATGACAGAGACTACAAGACGGCCTTTTCGTACTTCTTCGAGGCCTTTGAAGCCTTCAGCGCGCAGGAGGCAGCCCAGAACGCCTTGAGGAAGCACCAACAGAACAAGATGGGGGAGAGGCCAATCGCAGGCAGTAAGGCGCGAAAGGGAATCCACGGATGACGAGTTTTGCGTGTCTTGTCTGCTTTTTAACGGTGTGGTGCCTGGGGTCTTTCCCAGGCCACCCTTTTTCTTCGGGAGGGTGGTGTGTGAAAAGAGGGGTCTCACGTCATGCATCGCGTGATGGCGCTCCAGGCATATCCACCAGCTGGTTGGGATGCGATGGCCGTTGCCGACTTGCTGGCGTCTCCTGCGTGCGTGGAAGAGTGCTGTGGCGTGCTCCTGACTCTTGTTGGCGTTTCAGGAGATGATAGGGCGCTCGCCCTGCAGTCTCTGAAGTACATGTTGTTGGCGAAGATCCTAATGGGCCGACCTCAGGACGTGCCCGTTATTCTCTCTGGCAAGCAAGGGCTCCGCTACTACCACCAACCCGGACTGCCCTCCGCCTCGGCTGCTCACGTGGACGCCTCCGTCGTGGCTTCGACAGAAGTGTCTGCGGACGTGCAGGGGCTTGAGGCGCTGCGGCTCCTGTCCATTTGCAGGAAGGAGAGCTCCTTGAAGATGTTTGGCGCTCTGCTAGAGTCGCACGGGAAGGAGCTGGAAGGTGACCCTGTGCTGCAGCAGCACATTGAAGAGCTGTACGAGACCTTGCTGGAGAAGGACCTTAGCAAGACCCTGCAGGCTTTCTCCCGAGTAGAGCTCTCCCATGTGGCACGGCTGATAGGGCTGCCCGAGCAGAAGGTCGAAGAGAAGCTGTGCGAGATGATGCTGGATGGCAAGCTGCATGGCACCCTGGATCAAGGAGTTGGGGTCTTGGTTCTCTTTGACACGCAGCAGACTCCCAAACTCTACACGGATGTGTTGGGAACTGTGGCCAATATGGCAGCGGTGGTAGACGCGCTATATGACAAGGCTCAACAGACGCTCTAGGAGGGAGCCGTGGCAGGGGTGAGCGGGGGGATATGGCGCTCGAGAACGGTCCAGACGAAGGGGGGCACAGGGGCTGAGGAGGGGTCTGCACGAGGCTTCGGTGTAGGTGAGGTTGGGGGGAGCAGCAGGCCATGCTAGTGGCTCGCGGAATTGTCAGCGAAGGGGACATCAATTGGATGTGTGGTGGAGGGGAAGTGGTGGGGTCGGGGGGCAAGGGACCGCCTGCGTTGCTCGAAAAGGCGCTACTGCCATAGGAGTGTAAGGGACAGTGTTGCAAGAACGCACAAACCCACATGATTAGGACGCAAAGACGGTTTACCGTTGCTGCCTCCTGATGGAGAGAAAGGCACATACAGAATGCGAAATACTGAGTTTGAAGGTTTGGTGAGGGTAGGCAGGCCGAGGCCTTGCTAGGCATCAGGAGTTGGGTTGACATGTTGGGTTCGCTGCAAATAAGACTGCCCTGTGGGGCTAGACGTGCCTGTGGCCATGGCTGCACAGTTGCTGCTTCCGCTTCACTCGCCAAAACAGCTGCAGGGAAGTAGCCTCTCGTAAGGCGGGGAGGCAGAAGAGACAAAGCACACAGGAAAGCCTACAAGCTAGCTCCCTGCGGCTCAGGGGGCAAAAGGGGCGTACAACCCCGCACAGATCGGAAATTTGCATTGCCTTGGGGCTGGAGTCTGCACACTTCAAACCGTGGACCTCGTCATAAGACAGTAAAGAGGGTGTGGCGCGGTGAATGGTGGAGAGAATCCCAACCAAAACGCTTTACTAAACCTTGAGTTATCCCTTACGATGTTTATTCAAACAAAACCCTGATGCAGTCATGCACTCCTGGGCACACAGCGCTCGCTGCGCATATAGCTCAAAAGCAACAGTATGAAGCGAGCACGCTAAAGGTACCTCACTACGGCTTAGAGGTTAGTCTCCACAGCATACGGGGTGTGGGAGGTAAGCGGGGAAGCAGAGGAATCTTTACCTCCATTAGTAAACGACTACAGGCGAGGGATGCGTGGTGCAAGCCCTCAAAGCTTGCAAGGTGCATTGGCCACTTGTGACCTAGGTCTTATGCCATAATCTAAGGCTACGTCTGAGTCCGTGGTGAGGGAACACATTTGCGTCAATGCAAACTTCTAGAAAGTAAATGAGTACTTTTCCCAAATATGCTCCTCCTTCCCCTGCCCCTACCACTCAGAGTTTCAAAGTAACGGGAGAAAAGGGGATTCGTGGGATGTGCATAGGTGCTAGGAGTATTTCTAAGCATTTTGAGCACTCATAGCTAGTTGCACGTAGCATCTAGCGTACACGCGCAGAAAAGTGCGTCGGCTTATATAGAGATAGCAGTACACTGCAATAAATATGATGTACCAAAACAAATACCAATCAATTGACTCTTTTAGACTTTTAATTAAGTGTATCAGCGTAACAGAACGTGTCTCAGTGCTGCTTTGCCCCGGTACACATGGGCTACTTGCAGCTCAGGCTTCCTGCCAGACGGTATGTATGTGTATGTAAATGCATCGGAATCGTAGACGTGCTGGGTTTTGTACGGGTAGGCCTTTGCCACTGTGGTATGCCGTCATTCTATTACAATGCATTCCACACCTTGCATTGTCAAGTCGTTCTGTGCGCAGCAGCATTTTGCATCAAGCCTATCCAAAAACCATCCACCTGATAATTTGCACCCCTCTCAATAGTCAACAGCTCGCCAAAGTTTTGGAGTGGGCAGCGCTACATGGGGTTTCGCCCTGAACGGTCGGCTATTGAAAGGGGCTCTAGCATAAATTTCCTGTAGGAGGACCCGATCGGAATTGTTGCCGGTAAAGGGAGAAATGAGGTGGCGGACATAGGATTAGTATTGGAAAAACACAGTATATCGAACCAGTTGAAGCCTTTATCAAAGGGGCATACAAGGGGTGTTCGTGTTAAGGCAGCCTCATGCGCTACATGTTCCCACACAGCAAAAAGGACCAGTGGACACTGGCCGTAATTAAGGGTCAAGCGCGTCAGCCCACCAACCAAAGTTGCAATAAAGAATCTCGGAATTGAGGTAGCTTGTAGAAGTTTCTTTCCATTTAGCTGTATTTCACGCTCTCCTCTTGCATGACCATCACCCTAAACCTTGAACCTACTGTCCTGACCACTGTGGCGGCAGCCGCATTGCACAGCCCCACTTTACGCATGGCAAAGACTGCAGGAAAAGGAAGATACTGCATCCAGACGGTGGATTTTGAGTGCACGATTTTTCTTGTGGCTAGCCAGAAGAAGCACACAATGGGGCACTCCTATTGCTAGCCTCAGTCGTGGCTTCTACTGGCCTGATGTAGAGGGTCCCCAACTCTTGGTTGCAGTACACTTCCTGAGGGGTCTCTATGTCGTCTGTCTGAGATGTAATGAGCCAGATTGGGCATGACGCTCTCACCAAAAAGGGCCAGCGGGGCCTTCCTGCCTTCCCTTTCTCCCCTTGCTCATGCGTCGGACGCGGGCAGTCTACCTCGTGTGGATGCCTCCAACACCGCTCAACTCCCCCGCTCTAGCCGTGAGCATGCGTTGTATTCTTTGCTTTGCTGCAGGGCGTGCCGTGTGCAGCCCGCGTCAGGCCACCCGGGTGCCTCTCAGCCAACGCCGTTTGGGTTGAACCGTTATATCTTACTGCTGATCTATGTGTTCATCACGCTCAGCACTTCCTGCGTGTACTTCGGGTGGGGGCCGCTCAGCCATATGTTGATTGAGTCGGGGGCCTCCCTATGGATGTGCAGCACAGAGGAGCAGCTCGAGTTCGTGGTGTCTCCTACTCCCGCCTGCCTAGCTCAAGACACGAGCGTGCAGAGCCTCTTCACGATTTGTTATGCGGCTCACTTCGTAGTTAGTGGGGCTGCCGGTGTCCTCATAGACACGGCTGGCCCCAAGGTGACTGCCGTATTAGGGCAGATCCTCAATATTTGCGGCTGGGTTTTCTTGGGCTTCTCCAACGAAGCTTTTCGAGCAACTATTCCCTCCTTCATATTCATTGGGGCCGGTGCAGATATGTGCTTTCTTCCCATGCTCTGCATTGTGAACCTTTTCCCTGGAAGTTCGGGATTTGTGTTCACGGCACTTGGCGCTGCCTCGTCGCTCAGTTTTGCTGTGCCTTCTATGTTAAGGGCCGTCCAACTCACGGGTTTGAACTTCAGGTGGGTGTGCTGGGGCTATGCGGTGCTCGGTCCTGCCTTCTCTCTCCTTCTGGTTTGTCTATTTGTTCCTTTGGACGACTTCATCCACGAAGACATGTTCGTGCTCGTCAAAAGTGCGGAGCACGGGGTGCTGAATCCTAAAGACCGGCTCGTGGGGCACAGGCCGCATAGGGGCAGCATCCTCTCGAGGGAACGGGGGGAGGAGGCAGAAAAGGAGGTCGAAGGTGACAAAAAGAAAGAGCGAGGGAGGGAACGATACGGCGGCAAGGAGCGCCATACACACAACAGGGGCGCTTCGTCACCCAACAGTCTTTCATCCTCTGTGGTAACGCTTTCACAGAGCGACAGCGGACATTTAAGCAGTGTAACTGACGAAGCTTTTTTTCAGTCCTTTAGAATGGAAGCCTGCAGCTTCCTCTATTTCGGTATTTGCATCTACTTTGTTATCTGCAGTGTGGCCATGAACTACTATCAGCAGGCCGCTGCCCTTTTCCTCTTGAACGAGGCTTACGAGGCTCTAGAGTTCGCGATTCCGCTGTCTACCCTTCCTTGCATCATCCTCGGAAGGCTGTATGCTTGACCCGGAAATCAGCACCTGCATTTACGCTTGAGCATGCAACCAGCACCATGATCTCTGCACTTTTAGCTTGAATGCCTCATTTGGGTATTTTCCCAAGCTGCCCCAACAGCCTGAACTGCGAGTCTGCTCTTTGGGAGCCTCTGGGGTTCGTTGGAAGTGTCTGCAATTGTGTGTTGTGGGCTTCTTTTTCAGGACGGACTTCGTGCCAGTTATATATGTAATGATGGTGACGAATACGGCGGGAGCTCTGAGCTTCGGCTTGGCGATACCTGAGGGCCTGAAAAAAGACTTTTTCTCGGTATGTTGCTTTTCAGTGTACATCTCAATTTTCTCATCTCAAGTGTACATATTCGTCAAGAAACATTTCACATCACTCAATTTCGGCCGTCTCATCGGTGTTGCGAGCATGCTGGGAGGCCTAGTCTCTCTCGTTAGCAACCCTCTCTATCAGCAAGTAACGATGGAGCATGACCAGGGCGACCCAGACCCCATAATGTGGGGCATATTCTACACAATATGCGGGGCCTATTTCCTCCTGATCTTCATGGCGATAGTATCAAGCAGGAAAAAGAGGCTTGAAACAGCCGCCATGGTCCTGGAAAAGACACAGACCGCACATACTAACAGCGGTCGCCCCAAAAGGATAATAGAGGCATCCGCTTCACCCCAACGTGCCTTGGACAGCGACAAACAGAACGAGAAACATCGAGGAGCGCCCTTGGTAGAAATTGAAGGTCTATAAGTCGCTGCGAGGGTCAGGGACGGAAACAGTCTAGGAACAAAGAGAGAAAAAGGCTCTTGGGAACGGCGGTTCCACGGCCGAACGATGGCTTCCCTAACTACGCCAAATCGCACGTGCATGTAGATGCGGCTGCTTCGGAGTTTCCGCATTTTGTGCCCTAGCACGTTTTTCTTCGCTCTTTAGCTAAGTCACCTTGAGTGCACACAAACGTTAATGTAGCAAATCAGAATTAGCAAGGGGTACACTGGCTAGCCCCATGGCTCTTGACACCAGCAGCGCACGCTCCTGCTTCCCCTTAAGCCTGCAGACTCGCTCCTGCACACGCAGCGCTTGAGTGGCTCACGTATTGCACGAGCTGGCTGCCGTCGGTTGTGGCAAAGCATGGCTGAAGGTGACCAGTTGCAGTTTTGCACTACCCGATGGCACATCTATACACAACATTCAGTTCGTTTGGCTGGAATCTTGCGCTTTGTCGGAAGACATAAACTTCTAGATCGGCATAAATGCTTTCTAACCTTAGTTCCTCTCCACCTAGCGCCCACCGCCGTTGCGATATTTAGCGCTTCTCGGGTTTTGCATGCTCGTGGATCGATCTGTGTTTTCACTGGAATCCTGTATTCCCCATCTTTCTACAAAGCTTGCCCTGTTTTTAAAAATTCGCTCCCTATCCCGCCTTGCCTTTGCCCTCCTATCTGTATCCTGGCGACTAACTCTACCTTCCGCTTTACCCCACTTGCTCTCTCTCTCTTTCTCTCTCTCCGCCCCTTCCAACATTTGCAGGTTGTTAAGCCTCTCGTTCAACATCTCTTTTGGCCGTCCGTCTCAATTTTTGTGTTCCACGATCGGATTCTGCTTTGATGTCTGTCCTTTGGTTACTGTGTATCAGTTTGATCCCATTACCCTCGTGCCCTTCAATCGAGCAAAGAATTAATGCCTCTTCTGTTGCTTTCGGCCGCTGCACCGTCCCTCGTAGCAAAAGTAGCACGTGAAGGGCAAACACTGAGCTTACTGCCTATCTGGCAACACTCGCAAGAACTTGAATAGACACGTACATCGCACGCGTCTCCAAGCGAGACTTTTTTCTCCTTTTCCAGGGCTTAACCCAGAAAGACTCTTCTTGAACCCTTTTGCAGATTCTTATAGTGAAATGCTGGACGCAGAAATGGAACTTGGGAAGTAGAAGTGCACACGGTAGTTAGCAATATTTGGACTATGTAAATGGCAATGCATTCCAGAGGAGTGCTGGAAGTATCGGCAACAACAGCAGGTACGTCACCAGAATTTCGCATTTGCAATCAGAACAACTACGAAGATGTCGGGTCCCAGCACCAGACAGAAGGCAATTAGACTGAAACATTGTCTTCTTTCACTCTTTACATATGAACAAGGGCTAGCAAAAAAATAACTGGCTGGTCCTCTTCTTACGGTGTGAAGGTAGCTCGATACAAGAAGACGCAACATTGTGTGCTTGCGCACTACATGCAGTCTGCGAATTCGTGTGGAAAGGTTCCGAGTGCTTTGATGGCGCCGCTACGCCCATGCACGTTAGTTCCCCCTCTCTTCTTAGGTTCGACTTCTGGGGGTGCAGCAGGATGATGAGGGAGATCTTTCGGGAAGCACTCATTAGCTTTCTAGTAAGCTGTATTGACTCCGAAGCTACCGACTGTCCGGCTACTGATATTCTAGATGGTTCGTTGCAAGCCGGCAGAGCTGTTCGTGCTCCGTATCCCAAAGATGGGGCATGCCAATTTAGTTGCATTCAGGGGCAAGAAAAAATTTCAAGTGCTGGGTTCCGTGCTTCTTCGCAACAACCACGGCCTCCTACATTCGTGAGATCCCTCATATCAATCTACGGAGGATTCTGCTTTTCAGCTGGCCGCATTTTTGCTGTCAAGGTCTGCGATGCATTCTATCTGCGCTAACACACATCTGCGCCCCATGGTGAGCTTATGATGGAGCCGTGCTATGCCATCGTGCATACCGTGCAAATGGGCGGGTCCTGCCCTCTGCAGCTCCATGGCGAGTCGCCAGTACTTTTCTCTGCTCCTTTCTATTTGGGTGTGTCCTGTGCAGTGTTTGAGTGCAACGCTTCATCAAGGGCTCCGAGGGGGCCGATACGCAGCCCTCGTAGAGGTCCACGCGCTACCTCATGCGTCGTACAGTTCCTTTGATCTCCGGTTCCTGCTTTTGAACATCTTAAGGTCCTCCCATAGCGTACTTTTCATGTCCTGGAATGCTTGAGTTCGGCAGGCTGACTTTGCCGCAGAGCACGTGCAGTGCAGGTAGGGAACACCTGGGGCTGCCGGATCTGGTACTGCTTCACAGCGTGGGAAGGGGGACCTTGCTGTCCTCCTCGATGGCTTAAGGCTTTATTGTAAAAAAAATAGGCCGCTCGAGGTGAAATCTACTAAGAAAAGGTGGAAGAGAGGATTCTACAAAAAGAGGGAAAGACAGCTTTATTGATGAGAGGTTAGAAGACGCTTCCCCTCCGATATGGGGGGCGAGAGCGGGATTCGCTCCCTACGCAGCTCGCTGAGTGGTTTGCTGATCATCCCGAAAGGGCGGAATGAGTATCGCATGTACTTGTTCGCTTTCTCATTCCATTTGCCTTTCTTCATTCCCTCTGCCTTCCTACTTCTCTGAGTTTGCTGATGTAGAAAGGCAGAATCACCGGACAGCTTCTTTGCGCCAAGCATCCGCAAAAGCAGCCTGGAACTCCTTCAATTTGGAAGCAGTGCTTTTTAAGAATTTAGGTTTTAGCGGCCACCACAGAATCTTCTTAATACGGAGGTCCCGAGTGAGCCTCCAGCACTGGGAGCAGCGGAGAGCCATCTTCCTGTGGCCGTTTTGCTGTCCGACTGCACCACGAAGAGAACTAGCAATCTTGCAGCGATCGCAGGAAAAACAGATAAAGTGCTCTATTAAGTGGCCTTTGTTTTCATCTCTTCCCTGGCCCTCCTTTGAGGCCCCTTTGCACGCTCCTTTCCCTTCCCTATTCTACCCGAACCTGCAAGAACTGCTTCTCACCGCAGGGCGGCTGGTAGCTCGCTGTAGCTGGCCATGTGTGCATTGGAAAACGTTTAGTATGATTACTGGCAGGCACAGCGCACGCTTGTAGAGCAGTAGGAGGAGGAGCGTGACACAAAGCAGTGCAGGCATCTGTACAGCAGCAATGCGGAATCTGCCTCTAAGCCTATTTGCTTGGTTCGAAGCTTGGTCTCGCTCACCTCTCTGTGCAGTCCCCCTCGGGCTTCCTCCGGGAATTTCAACCCAACCAGCGGTTCCGCGCTCTCCCGGTATACCGTAGGAGCTGATAGAGAATGTCTCCTTCGAGAGCGAGTGCTCCAACGTCCGTCATGGATCGCTTAAGGGCCCTCCTGCCCTCTTCAGACCATCCGGGCGCCTCCCAACCCACGCCGTTCGGGCTGAGTCGCTATAGTTTACTGCTGATCTATGTGTTCATCACGCTCTCCACTTCCTGCGTGTACTTCGGATGGGGACCTCTCAGCATAATACTCTTCAATTCGGGAGCCTACCTGTGGCTCTGCAACGAGGACGAGCAGGAGCTGGCAAAAGCGGCGCGGCAGGCGCTTCTCAGTAGAAACGCGCTGTCGCTAGAGAGCACGGCTGCTGCGGAGGCTCTGGATAAGCCTTTTTGCGTGGCTCAAGACACGAACGTGCAGACCCTCTTTACGGTTTGTTACGCCACGCACTTTATTGTGAGTGGGGCTGCCGGCGTCCTCATAGACACAGCTGGCCCGAAGGTGACTGCCATTTTGGGGCAGACCCTCAATTTATGCGGCTGGTTTATCCTGGGGGGGTTCACGGATAGCTTTCGCGGAATCCTCCCTGCCTTCGTGCTGATAGGAGCTGGGGCGGACATGTGCTTTCTTCCGATGCTCTGCATCAGCAACGTGTTTCCCGGCAGCTCGGGATTCATCCTCACGGTCATGGGAGCCTCGTGCTCCCTCAGTTCTGTAGTTCCCATGGTGTTACGCACAATCCAGATTCGAGGGTTCAGTTTTAGAGCCGTGTGTTGGGGCTATGCGCTGTTGGGCCCAGCGGGGTGCCTCGTTTTAGTGTGCCTCTTCGTGCCCTTGGAAGGCTTCATAGAGGAAGACCGATACGTCCTCGTCAAGTCCACTGAAACGCAGTGCTCCTCCATTCAACTTCCGAACAGATTGAGCAAAAAGCGCTCCCCGCAGCCCCCACAGGCTGCCACTGCGGTCGCAATAAGGTCGATGGCTACAGCCAGGACAGAAATAGAACCTGGGCCCTCCTCACAAGGAGCAGCAGCGACAGGGGTCAGAAACAAGGACAGCCCCCTTGAGGGCGATACCGACTTGCTCGTGGCAACGCTATCCTCTCGACGAGCATCGAGTCTCAGACGGATCGCCCTGCACTTCCCAGAGCTTGAAAGGAGCCCAGTGCCTTCCAAGAACTCTGGCGGCTCCACTGCCCCCGAAAGGCACGCGTCTGCAGTAGCAGCACTACGACAAGGCCCCGTGGCTGTCAGCACCGTCACGGACGACGATTTCTTCCAGCCCTTTGTCAAAGACGCTTGCACCTTTCTGTATGTTGGTGTTTGCATCTACTTTATCATTTGCAGTGTCGCGATGAACTACTACCAAAAGGCAGCCTCGAAGTTTCTCTCTCCTGAAGCCTTTTCTGGCCTGGGAGCCGCATCGCCGCTCTCCACCTTCCCCTGCCTCATCATTGGAAGGGTGTGAGTGGCAACACTCACAGCATGCAAGCCACATAAAGAGAGCCCTCCCACACGCCACCCCGCGATAGCGCCAGCACTACACTCCCAAGGCACGATGCGGCATGTTTGGCTGCAGCTCAGTACACCAAACAACATGCAGCACACATAAGGAGTCCTTCGTAGAAAGGGGTATGAGGGATTGCTGTAGGCAGTACCTGTGGTTGCCAACGTCATTGGGGATGACTAAGGGATAGGGCATGCTTTCTGTGGCGTATTGACACACTGGAAAACGATGTAAACATGTGTCTACCTAGCAAGTGATTCGGAGTACAAATATTAGGGCATAAAGGGAAGCAGTGTCTAGGCGCCAAGCATCACGCTCCAAGCCTCGGTCCCAAAGTTGAGCCCGAATTCGATGTGAGTTGTTTTCTGCAGGACGGACTATGTACCAATAGTGCCGGTCATGCTTTTCGTGAACTCAACTGGCGTGCTGTGCTATGTGCTGGCCTTGGCGGACGGCCCTATCGTGGGATATGCCTCGATCACATTCTTTTCAATATACATATCTGTCTTCACTTCGCAAGTGTATATTTTCATTAAGGAGGTCTTCACCTCCGTGCACTACGGGAAGCTCATCGGCATTGCCAGCATGGTGGGAGGCTTGCTGTCTCTCACTAGCAACTGGCTGTACAACGGTTTGACTATGCGCCACTTTGGTGGAGATGTTGTCCCTGTCCTATGGGGCATGTTTGCTGTTATCTGCTTTGCATATCTTCTCCTGATTCCAATGTTTTTTGGCGCGCGGAAGAAACAGAGGCTTCTGAAGGAGCAGAAAGTCTTTTTAATTCCTGCAGAATGTGCATCGTCGAGATTGCCGCCTGCTTCGGCCCCTGCTCCTGTTGTCTGCCATCAGCAAGAGCTCCTTTCAGGACGCAGCCTAGAGAGCTCACAGGCCAATTAGCAAGCACCTACGCGCGCAATCCGGGCAGCAAGAACCAGCGTTGCCCGTCGCCAGCCGAAGCCTCGTGACACTGGACGCAACGGAAGCACGAGGCGGTAAAAGGGGATATCTGCAAACTCCAAGGGGCCCGCGAGACGAGCCGCTGCTTTTCGAGACCCACTCTGCTATATGCGCTTGCTTTTTCACAGTTGGCTGGGTTTCATTTGCGTGTTTTGGAGCTTCGGCTCTGGGCCTTTTCCGTTGTTTTACATGGCCACTGTGTCGCAAGACAGAGAATGGTTGCTCCTCGAGTTTGAGCTCGCTTCGTTTCTTTCATGCTCAAAAACAGAAATTGCATTTGAGGGCTTTTGCGTTTTTGCACGGGGGCTTCAGCTTCATCGCCTTAACCCGTGGGTGTCTCCTCCAACTTTCTCCTTCGGGTGGAGTGCGTATTTGCTCTTTATTAGTGAGCATAGATCTTTTTCTTCGTCTGCACAGGTATTTGTGTTGCCCTCCTACCCCTGCTTTTCGTTGAGGACTCATATTGCCGCCGTCCTCCATTGGAAGAGGCGTTGTTCACTTCTGCTGCATTGCTGTGAATGCAGCTGGCTTGCTGGGGTCCCGAAGACTTCGAGGCCGCAGCATATTGTTTCGCGCCGGGAACTTTTCCTGTAATACATCTCGCTTCACGAACGCGAGCTTGACCCGCGGCTGCATTCTTCCCCGTCTGCCTCTTGGCCTGCATCTTCCTACTTTTACTGCTTGGCTGTTTCCTTCGTACATTTGTGTCTGCTTCTCCTCCCCACTTACTCCTTTATTTACTTTGTGTTATACCAATGCGTGCACCTATATCTCCCTTGTCGTGTATTCTGTTGTTGGTAATGATCTTGGTTCTCCTAGCCTTTCTCGCGCATTCCTCACAGTGCAGCCCTTCCCTTCAGTGTCACTCGGAGTGCCGGCAATCTGGATGCCGGTCTGTCAGGATTACCATCAACCACTCAGGACACCGGGATGCAAATTTATGTACAGTGTGCTGCACTGATAGTGAAGGAGGAATAGGGCAGGTGTGAAGCACCCGATGCATCGTTTAATCAACTGGAGAGAGCTGAATAGCCTTCTGTCTAGCTGCCCGAGATGTGCACTGAAAGGGACAACAGAATATCCATGCAGTAGCGCAAGACTGCATTGGAAGGTAATACAGACAAGAGCAGCATCCCAGAGTACAAGCAGGCGGTTCGAGTGAAATGCGCTTCTTGGCAGCTCGTGAAGTGCAAAAGCTGACGTTTGTTTGGTATCTCCGTTCTTCAAAGGGCCACTGGAGTTACACCACCAAATAGGATAGCTGAGAAGATGTCCATTTAGTTCAGGCGGGGGTGCTTTGGCCTTTTCTTTAAGACGCTGGCTAAGTAGGTTCTGCGGTCCTCCCGGAGGGTCGGACAACGTAGAGTAAGCAATGGACCAGATGTATAGCACTCCGTCTAAGATATCCATGGGGATACACGAAGCTCCTGATTCGTTATTCGCAGAAGAGTTTTTCACTCTCTTCTACCCGCACCGTTCAAGGTTTCTGGTTTGACGGCAAAGGGGCAGATAGGGAGCATGCACAGGGCTGAATCCTCTAAGGGCATCCAGTACGCATAGTTGGTTACAAATAGCTTGTAGCGAGAGCGCACAGAACATCGCAGCCTTTTATACCGAGCAAACGATACTTTGCAGCAAGTCAGACGGATAGGCAGACGAAACAGTTAGCTACTTCTTCGCCAATTCGCGACTGAAAGAGTTAGGTGCTTGGATGTCGTATAGCCCGCTAAAAGATGTCCTGGTCTTTGCCGCCACGTACTTTTGGCGTCTTCTCATGTGCGTGCTGGTCGCGTCGCGGCGGAGCGACTCTCCCCCAAAACGGCGCGCTCCTGAATTCCAATAGGCTTTGCGGGCCACTGAGTTGGCTCACTCCTACAGGTAGGGCAAGCTGATAACACCTTGCGACCTGTAAAGCTTTTCAGGCTGAAGGACTAGCTTATTAGCTAACTGATACTGCGCATCGGCTACTTGAGGGTGCTAGTAGAGAAAACAGTACCACAGCCGAGAGCCTCTACTAATTGCATTTTTTCCGTCAAGCGTGGGCCTGAAATGTCAAACTGTCAGAATACAGATTACACGAGTATTCGCTGTGTAGCGCCAAAAGCCTGAAACCCGCAAGCTCGTATACTTGAGGGCTGTAGGGCGGCATGTAGTGCACAGGCATACAATATTTTGTCTTCTAGTGCCCAGCCAACAGTACTTTGCAATAAAAATAATATTCGAACAGGCAGATACTACCCCTTTGGTAAATATGTAGTTAGTATAGTAGAAAATATTTAGCTGTAGTGTAGCCCGTTAAAGATTGCGCCTCTAATGCATTTAGCCGTTACACCGTAGCCTTTGCATCGCTAGCTACGCGAGGTGCCACCATAAAACACTCTTTTCAGCGTTGCGATTAAGGACAAGGGTGTGGCATCAAGACATTATCGTGGCGTGCATACAAAGGCATGCAGACATGCACCGCACAACCAGTTCCAATCGCAAGACACTGTACGCCGATGGGGTCCTCTGTAACAGATGGCAACAAAATAATAAGATTATGCTTATTCCTTGTAAGCTAGCGCTACGTAAAAAACTTTCGTTCTCACTGCAATTGTGATCTGGCGAACTCGCCACCTCAGCACCACGAGCACGAGTGAACTGGTGATTATAGGCTTTTATACACCGAATAGTTGAGGCCGCGTCATTGGCCTCCAAGTTAAGCCGTACGTCGCCTTCATGTCTTCATCAGTACTGCAGGTAAACGCAGAATGATGCAATTTTTTTACGTAGTTGTGTAGCACACCAAGTACCGTTTCGGTTGTTGAAGCACTGCACCAATTTAGTTTGCCGGCTTTAGGATACCCTTCGAACTTGCCTTTTACATATTATCAGCCAGTAAGTGCATAAGGCAAGGACACTTTGACCCTCAGTTTCAGTTGTGCTATGGAGTGTTTGAATGCGCCGTGTAGTCACTGAATATCAAAGCTGCCGACTTCCTAGTGAATTTCTGTCTGATATTATCAGTCGCCTAATAGGCTTCTCTCTTTCGCTCTGTTTGGTGTTACACACCCCTATTATGATCACTTCCACCATTTCACTCTCTCTGCTACTGTACAGCCGCACTTAGAGGAGTTGTACAAAAGCGAGATACACCCTTCAAGTTCGGGTTTGTTTGTTAAAAATGTCCAGGAAGTATTTAAGTTTCACTATCCTGGAACACCTCCGCACTCAGTCTTCTATCCTCATGGACAAAAGGCATGCAGAGGTCTCTCAGATTGGGGTTCTGTTGCTCTTCGTGCTCCTTGATATTCCATTCCTTAATACCGGTGATCATTAGAGAAAATGCAATAAAGGCACACCCTGAACTCCCAACACCTCCTCCCCCTCCCCTGAGAGCATCAGAGGCCGCGGCGGGAGGCAGAGACAGCAGGAAACACATGGCAACCAGCATTGGAGAGGGCAGTAGCATGAGAGACACCTGCAGGAGGGTGTTATAAATAGTGGTACAGACACAACAAACAGCCAGCAGAAAGATAGCGAGGAAAGGAGGAGGTGAACTGGGAAAGGTTTCATAGTTCAAACTGTGCAAAATGGGTATTGGCACCCACAAAAAAAGAAGGGCAAGTGCGCCCATAATTCCAGAGACAAAAAACACAAAAGTGAGTGGGTGGTTTGAACGGTTCTGCAAGAGGTACATTTTATACAAGACTTCGAACAAGCCATACGTGGCTGAGGCGCAAATAGAGAGCACCACTCCAGTGATGGACTGGGGTTCTCCCTGGCTCTCATAGGCAATGAGGGCAACCCCTACAGTGGCTAAGATCAAGGCGATCATCTGTATAAAGTCATCGGCTCCCTCCTTATATATTAAAGAAGTGAACAAAAACACGAAAAGGGAGTTAGTGCTGTAAATGGCGGTCACACTGCAGACACTCATGCCGGTCGCACCAACCGCAATGCTCCAAAACCAACCCTGCAAGAGGTAAAGACACAAGACGAGAAAACACGCAAAGACCAGTTTTGCGAGGCTCTCATATTGCACTTCTTCCTTTAGGAAAGCCTGCACACTCAAGTTGTAGTCCCTGAGGTACGGGGTATACAAGCGCCTCGTGAACGCATCATCCACCAACTGCCAGCATCTGAAGCATCCAAATCCTGTTTGCTGCATTGGTGCACGGCTGGTGCAGTTACTAGTGACAAGCGGCTCTTCTCTGTCCTCGGCTTCAATTGCATTAGCCTCAGGTCCCCATGAGTCAGTGTGACTGGGTGCGTAACTTCGTTGTGTGCCTCCTTTTGTTGAAACTTCAATATCTTCACAATGGTCAGCAGGCGCTGATAAGGCATCTCCTACATCCCTCAAGACCACTCCGTCTTGCCCATGACTTGTAGATTTCGAGAGCTGTGTCAGACCTCGCGTCTTTTTCGCATGCAGCATGGCCTCCGTGTCATGATCGGGGGGTTCGTGCCGTGAACCGGCTGCTGCGGTGGTACAATTCTGCAGTTCCACTTCGCTGATGGGGGGCCCTTCTGCTTCCCCTTCTCCGTTGCGAGCACTGCCGCGGAGCCTTGTGGGATCATACTTTGCCTTTATTGCTTTGAGGGCAATAAAGAGAAAGAATACTTGACACGCCTGTGGGAGCCATACCATCAGATAGGGCACCCGCAAGTGCTCAATCCTCACCTCCAGAACTTGTTCACCACAATCCACAGCCTCCTCCCCGCCTGTCTCTCGGGAACAAGGGGAGCTGGCACCGTCCTGCAGCTCGGAGCCAAGATGAGCTGTCACGTGCTCCTGCTGTTGTAGCACGCGACTCACTACACCGCTGGTTATGTACAACGCAATGTTGATAACGCAACATGTAACACCCACGAGCAGAGACTGAGTAGTGGTGCCGGTGTATCTATGAAGCAGCGGTGGCATACAGGATTGAGAAGGAAGAAAGGAAAGAACATGGTCAGGCGCTCCGCCCGGAGACCCTCCTGCTGCGCCCTGACAGCCGCTGGCTTCTTCGTCTTGCGCTGAGTTATAACGAAATACAGGAACCGTGCGTTCGTCAGAATTGAAGGCGTTTTGTTGGCACAGTTGAGGCCCCGGATCCCGAGCATCGCCAAACTCATCGCTTCTGTGTCTCTGGTGAAGCCAGCCAGAGTGGCCATGCGCATGCCTGTCAATAATCCTGGTGGGGGGGGTCTCACGCCAGGCGGAAGACGCCTGGCGTACCTTGTCTCCCTGAATTCCAGTGGCTTGCAGGGGTTCCTCTGCAGATGGCCTTTCTGAGTCCGTAAGCTGTGAGAGGACCCTATCGGAGAGGAGACTCTCTGAAGGGTCCAGAAAAGGCATTGTGGCGGTGCGCTACAACGATCTCATGACTGCACACATGAGTAGCTGCGCACTGGCGCCAGGGGTTACAGAGGTGCTGACCGTGCAGACCACTGAGGTGAAAGATGCTGTTCACTTGTATTTGTGCTTTTGGTCAGCTTGTTTCCAGGGCGAGGGGTTGGACAAGACAGGACATATGAACTGCTGTTGCTTCTACTTCTAAAAGAAGTGGGCACTGGTCCACCAGCAAAACCGCAAAAAAGCGTCAACATCAGTGTAGGGAACTGTCAATGCCAATTGACAGGATTGCGGGAGCCACCAGCAGGAGTTTTCATTTTGGTGAGACAGCATGGGATGAGCAGGTGCCGGTGGTCTCCCCGTTGGGCCCGATCGGTCTGGAATGGCAGCAGCGGGGCGGAACGCTTTGGTGCTGCTGCTGCCGTTTATGGTTTCGATATTCGTTTAAGTGCTGCCTTTTCAGTAGTATTCAAGTATCTTGAATCGTTTTTCGTGCTTGAGACGGTGAATCCAGGAGTTTTGGTGGGGAAACTGTCTGCCCATGGACGTAGCCGCCGGAGAAGGGCGATACAGCTGTTTCCGGTCTTCGCGCGTCGCACGTATGGCTCAGCATATCCATGGATTGCCTGTTAAAACGCCCAATGTTGACCGATTGCGGTGGCGGAAAACGTTGGGAAAGGGTGTGGTTGCAGTATACAGTTGGTGTACACCCTTTTCCCTGCATCGTGTAGGCCTAGCCGGCCTCTCGCAGAACAAAACCGTTTTCTCTAAAGCTTACGCCTCCTTTAGAATCATTCATCTTTAAGCAATGAAACGTAGCATTTCGATTGCTCAGCAGCCGCTGTCATGGTAAAATGGTGGCCATACCGATCGAAGTTTTACTTTCAACCTTCGATGCATTTTAGAGGAATTGAATTGAAATGACAAATTGGCGTCGTAGTGTGCGCACTCTTAGCTAGTCCCACTAGTAAACAACGCCTTACGATTCTTGGTTATGCTACCGTCAACAGAGCACCTACTAGAATTGTCGATACACTAGAGAAGGCTGGAAGTCTACTTGGTCTTCGTTTGTGTATTTGTTGGTGGAAAGCTATACAAAAATGGGGTAGTGCCTGTCTATTTAGCTGCTTTCCAGTAGAAAAGATGATCGCACTGCTTTTTGCGTGCGGATTTGTCATGCTTTCCCTTGGATTATCTCATAGTCTACCTTTTCCGCAGCGGCAGAACGGCTCAAATTCAACTGGAAGCCTTAACCATGGATTTGCTTCTCCCCGTCAGAAAACCCAGCCCATTGAATCAAACGCCATCGGTACTATTATTGTTCATTCGGTTTCCATAATAAGCACAGAAATACGCATGTTGTAGCAAGCCACAAACGGCAGCTTCCTTTGTACGACTGGAATGGACCACTTCAATATGAACAGTCTCGGCTCCTCCAGGTCCCTAACAATCAAAACAAGACCAGTCCACCACATTGGTATATGTTTTGTGCGTAGGAGGCTAAATTGCTGGCGGATAAGTCGCGTGACGCGCGAAAGGAGTTTGAAGGGGTTGTGGTCCACGCGCTCATTCTAAACCTATTACGGTCTGATCAAAAATGGATAACAGACACCAGCATCAAAGGTCAGATACTAAAGAAATACGTATACGTAACTGCATTTCTCATATTCAATGGAATTTCGCTTTTACATGCACCCTTGTTTAATCAACAGATATGATTCACCGAGAGAGGGAGCAAATGGAGGTCAGTTGCAGCACTATCCGTAGTGCAGTGAGAAGCAAAAATTCCAAGAATCGCAGTCAAAGCTGACTGAAGATATACTGCAAAGCGAATCTGAGATGGAGAAGGAAACTGATGATGCTTTGAAGGAAGCAGCACCACGGGGTACCTTTGATTAATGTAATGCTGTACCGATGAAAAAAGGCAATATAATCAACCTACGTGCACATGATGTCCAGAATCTTGCTCCCCTGGACGCAAGAAGGTTGTAATTGTGAAGGAAGAAGGTAATATTGTTTTCTGCCGGATTTATGTCATAACAGAAGCAGCAGTAACCTAGCAACAGAGGTAGAAGAGGAAAAGTCGCCAAGCAAGACAGAGCACCAGGAGCAAGAGGAGGCCCCAGTCCCGCCGGAGGATCAGCCTGAAAGAGAACCTTCTCCAAAGCCGGCGCATCCACATGTGGAGAGCCCAGGGCCGACTCATCCAGCAAATCGAGAACATCGTCATGCAAATTCAACACCTAAAGTGAAAGCGGTAGAGGAACCTATTTCAGAGGGGGGCGAGGAAGAGGAAGCCGAAGAGATGGAAAATCACAAACATGCGCATCCGAAACAAGGCACAAAATCGGAAGTAATCAAATTGCTTTCATTAAGCCACATTTGTTCACTAGCATTGTGCACTTTTCACAGGGCACCGGACTTCCTGTGCCAGAACGGAAGGAGGCTCCCCACGAAAAGGAGGAAGAAAAGCCAGAAGAAGAAGAAGAAGAAGAACCAGAGGAATCAGAGCCTGCAGCGGCTCATCAAACAGAAAAGCCATATGACGATGAACAACGGGTCCACGTGAGGCAACGATGCAACGCGGAAGCGAATGAGACTACAAATAGATAGCGTATTTGAGCAGAGCGAGCCGGAAGAATCCAACAAGGACAAATCAAAAGGAGAGGAAGAAGGAGGAGAGCCCAAGGAAGTAGAAGAACACAATAAAGAAATGCCCCCAGAGCCACAGGATGAAACACCGGCTCCCATATTACCTCCGGATCATCCTCCTCCCAAGCCAAAAATAGGCGCAGAAGTTCGTTTCTTGTATTTTCGGACCGAATTGTTGTTTTATGCATGGCAAAACGCAGGACCTAGAGCCGAACTGGCGGCCAGAAGAAAAACCGCATGAAGCGACACTATATGTTAATCCACAATACTCCAACAAAGAAAAAGTAAGAAGCACGTTGCTAGATCCAGGAAAGGTATTGAAAGCAAAGGCTGCATTATTTTGCAGGAAGATATGGTCAAACGCGAAACAAAGAAAGAAGGCCGTACAAGCTCATGGTACGTAGAAATCGAAGCTACAACCATCAACACGTATCTTAGATGTGCTAATGAATGCTTCCAGGATTTGGGTGTATTTTGTTTTGGTTTATCCTCTTGTGGTTACCCTTCTTCTGATAGCCCTTGCATGGTTTGTATAGCCGTACCGGCGATTTTTTATCGCGTTTGTTGCCAAACAACAAGAACATCTCATCAACAGCCGAATGCATTGTGCCGAGCCTGCGTTTCTATTTATTCAAAGCGGTCCTAAGTTGGTAGTACACGAATTTATCATTTTACGATAAGCTTAGAAAACATATTTAGTGGGGAGTTAAAAGCTAAAGACCTGAGAAAAACGAGGTTGCACAGGGCTACTGTAGTAAGGGACCTGTACACCTTTTTTGATACAAAGGGGTTTAAAAGGAGAATTTCAATGCTAAATCTAGTTACCCTCTAAGCTAAACTTTTATTTGAATGCATTGATACACAAACACTACTGGTTCCTTGTGGTTACTTCTGTAGTTCAAGTGCTTCAAATTTTCTGCCACCATGGCACAGTTGCTTCTATGGGGTCCTTAATTCCCTTCCCTGGTAGATGCTTAAGTTTCCATATAAGAAATGTTGGACCCCCGGAACCCTCGACTCCTTCTTTGGTAAAAAGATTAGCTCTGGTCTTACTGGTATTTAGTGAATTCCGAAATAGGACACGTACGCTTCTAAGCAGTGTTACTTCCAGTGTACGCAGGACTCTAAACACTGAGGTACTTGGAAGCCGAAAACCACTTAGTATCAGATCATTTAAGATCTAACTTAAATATTCGCATTAATTTAAGTGCCATCATGCCGTCTAATTTCTAATTTCGTGCACTGTTTCTGTCCCATTTTTGAGGAGTTCATTCAGTGGCTGATACGAAAACAATGCCTTTTGGCTAGGCGCGCAACTCGCGGTTCCTCGCAGTAGATCATTTACCTCATTGAAGCCTTTATTTGTATTTCAATTGATACTTGTGACGTTTTCTGGAGGCACAAGCAAAAGGCCCCCTGCCTTGCTCTTGTCTCCTGTCTGTGCTGACCCCCTAATGCCACGCTGCATGCACGAACGACGTATCACGGCAAAAATATGCACCAATAAGGCATTTACATCTAAAATATGATGAAACACAATAAATAGCTGGCGGCTAGTCGGGTCACATGCGTGTGCGCTCGCTATCTTACAAAATATAAGCCGTGGCTCAGCTGGTGTGCCTTTTTTGCCCCCCAAATTTCGTATACTTCGTTTTCGCCTTTCCCTCTTCCTAGCATTTGTTTTGCGCGAGATGTAAGCAGCTTTCATACTAGTATCATCATGAAACAAAGCACAATGTGCCTGATAAACTGCTGAGGAGACACGATGAATCTCCAGATGCCCAACGCAGCCGGGTCTGAGCAAAATGCAACTAGAACCGAAGCAACACCAGAATTGTCCTCTCTAGAGCCTCCAGCCTCTCCCCTTAAGCCTAAAAAGAAGAGGCACCAGGTCGTATATTGTCTAAATTTGACAAAATATAAAGTTATTAGGAAGGTCTTCGCAAGTTTTCCCGGATGGACTGAATGCGAAAATGAGGAGGAAGATTGGGTATGTCGAGGCCACGGACAAAGAAAACCAGAATAATGACAACAAATAGCAATTGGCAAAGACCAAGCAGAAGCAGAAGAGATATACTAGCTACGACACTTTATCTCTCAATAATTTATGTAGCCTGGTGTTCAAAAAAGCAGGACAGGCACTGTCTTAAGAAGGCTTCAATCTCACACTGGCCTACACAACAACAGAAGAAGGTAGCTTTGCCATCAGCCGTGGCAACAAGTGTATGCTAACACGAATAGCACACATGAAAATCGAAACTACGCGTCTTAGCATGGCAAGAAGAAATACTGTCGGCCTGTCAGTTGCCCTACAACGTCTAGAAATAGATAATCGACTAGCAGTTCTCTTTTTATTTGCTTAATGAATGCAGGATATTCTGTGGAGCGATGCCTCCATTAGCTTTGAGAGATTTCTAAGAATGAAACCGTACCAAAAAATAAATCATTTTGTTGGAACCCATGCAATTACGCGGTGAGTTGTTACTATGATCAAACGTGATATAAAGTACAAAGATAATGAAATAGCAAAATGAGTGAAAAGACAGAAAAAATGCATGCATTACTAGCTAAATCGAGCGTATTAAATGAAGGTAAAAATGGGCACAAGTGAGCACAAACCCGAGGGCAAGCCACATCCATGTAGGATAAACATGAAAACAATATTGCTTACTCACTTGGCTCAACACTTCACTGGACACTACTATTTTGTTTTCTTAGGAAAAATTTCTTGGGAAGAAACCTGCAAAGGATGAAGGCATACTACCCAAAGGAATACAAATACTTTCCCTCTACCTGGATTCTCCCTACGGGTCAGTACGAACCCTAAACCGTGCACCGTAACTCGGAAGGTATGAAATATGGAGAACCCTTGACCTGCCTCTTTGTTTTCGCTTTGCTGTTATTCAGATGGCGCTGGTCTTTTGGCTCAGTTTGCAGACAAGAAGAAAAAAACCTTCATTATCAAACCCGATTCGGGCAGTCAGGGACGTGGAATTTATCTAACCCAAAATATAAATGATATCGAGCTCTCAGAGCATTTTGTAGCGCAGAGATACATCCACAAGCCGTTTCTTCTGGATGGGCTGAAGTTCGATTTGAGGCTCTATGTCCTGCTCGCCGGGTGCAATCCTTTGAGGGTATGGAGCCTTAAAAGCTAAACCCTGGGCAAAAAGAGCAAGAGTTTCCATAAATTTAATTCCATTGAAGATTGCTTATCACATCTTTATTGTTATTTTTCTATTATAATAAACTTCATGAAACGGTAGGAAGGCGCGTATACTTTAATAAGGAGAAACTATTGTATTGTTGCAATTTTACATGCAACTTCGGATCCGTATATTATAAAACTAGCTCTTAAGCACATTCGCATATCTGAGTTATCGTGGTTGCGGACTTATATAATTCTGTGGCATGCATTTATATGTGCAAGTTGTTTCGCGCACTAAGAGCGTCATTTTAAGTCCTCAGTTACATAATCGTGAAGGCCTGAAATTGAAAAATATGCATGCAAAGCTCAGCTCTCAGCTAAGCCCAAGCACTAGCGCAGCTTGTTATGTATCTAATTATTTAACCATGGCGAACAAAATAAAGCCGTTGAGTCGGGTTGCAATTTATTTTCTTCATTGTGTTTTCATTCCTGAAGTTCAGCTCTTTCTTCATCGAGATGGACTTGTGCGATTTGCCACACACCAGTACGAGGCGCCCAACCCAAGTAATTGCAAGGACCTGAAAATGCACTTGACAAATTATGCCATTAACAAATCTTCTTCTGAGTTTCATTTCTCGCAAAACCCACAAGAGGCCACAGACGGTCATAAAAGGAGCTTATTCCATGTATTGGAGCGACTGAGGCAAGAAGTAGGGGTATTTTTCCTAAGCTTGCACTACAATCGCGTAAACGCTTTTCGGCTTCGCTGCTCGCCATGATTTAATATTGTCTGCAGCTTGATAGGCAGCTGCTTTACTTGACACTCCAGCTTCTTCTTTGTCCAATACTACCGTGATTGGTTGTATTTGATGACGGCTTGATTGTTGCATGCCTGCAAGTGAAACACATGATTCTACGTAGAGGGAGAATAGCCATCTGCACTGAGGGCATCCTTTATTTCACCGTACACACGATGCGAAGATATGTACACGCCTGTTGATAAATATGTCTGAGTTTGCTTGCTAGCTTTGATGTAATTATTGAGTTCTCAGTTTTCGGCTATCTCTCTTCGCACTCTTTTTTCTCCTAACTTTACTGCGGTTCCCTTTTCCTGATCATGCTTAGGGGAGGGACGTGGACTCAATATGCTCCAAGATACATGACATGCTGATTAAAACAATCATTACAATATATCCATCGTTAACTCATATTTACTCTTCATGCAAAGCACAAGACACGACGAATTCCGTTTGCTTTGAAATATTCGGAGTCGACGTTCTGCTGGACCACAAATTGCAGCCCTGGCTAATTGAAGTGGGTAAAGTTGAGCTAAAGGTCCATATCCCTCAGTCATTGTAGTGTTAGACTACCTCAGAAGATAAATTTTGAGCTTAGTTACGGCGGTTGAATCAATATGCATATTCACTTCCAGAGGTGAATCTGCTTGGTAATACCGCTGCTCAAAGTTCAACCTGGGTGTGTGTATATTTTTTCGCAATACCTACTATTTTTGGTGTGAACGGAGCTGTTTTATGGGGAATTGCGAGTGCATGACTGTGGAGATTAACACTAGAAAAGAGGTACCGAAAAGAAGAGTGAAAAGGAGAATTTTTTTCCAAATATTACTAAGGTGTGGAGCATGTGAATTTATTGCTAAGGTAAACCATTCCCCTTCTTTCGCTACGGACAGTGCATTGGATAAACAAGTGAAATTTGCGGTCATCCGGGACGCGGTCAAACTTGTGGGCATCTCTGCGAAAAACAGAAAACGGTATGCCTTTGCCGTACGATATTTGGGATTTTAGGCTGTCAAATGTAATGCGTATGCGTCTAATAATGGCTTTGGCCTGCTTTCCTTGTTCGTTGTACTCTTTTACTATGAGGCTGATCTGATCTTTCCTACCTTGGGCTACCTCTTTTATGGGTTTCCTGAGAAGCGGCTCATTTTCGATACTGCACAGTGCAATTCGCTTGCTGTACTTCATGCTAATCGCTTGATCCCGGTGAATTTGCGCGTTATCTGCTATTGGTTGCCATAAGCTGTTTTGCGTGCTGCCAGTCAAGGTGTGAGTTTTGCTTCTCATTTTTGCTTTTGTGCGCAGGTATTTGGCTGCACAGAAGGCAACTTTAGACCGGAGCCTCAAAACTTCGCTGCCGTCTGTGCAGAAGAGAGAAGAAAGAATGAGGGTAAAGGCAGAGGCAGAAGCAGAGTGCGCACGGCAACAGACTGACTGGGAGGACAGACACTTGGGGGGCTATCAAAGAATATACCCGACAAACGATGGTGAAGAGAAATACAGGAAATTCTTTGATGCAGCAAAGGAGATTTGGGGAAATTCAACGGGAGTCAGCAAAAGTCGACCTATTTGGGACCAAATTCAGCAGAACAAACAATCTAAACTCGACGAGGAAGCATCTAGCGCAGTCAAACCCGCTGTTGTGACCATGCAGCCAAATTGCTGGACCGAGGAGAAGGCACATGAACGAAGAAAGCCAATAGAGAAAAGTAACACCGCTAACACCTACATCAGAAACGGCAGAAGCACCAGCACGGTCAGTAGCATCGTCGGTCAAACAAAACGTCCCAGCGACTCGCAACGCTTTAGAGCCTCCTCGGTCATGAGCCAGCTATTATTCGCTTCCCAAGCCCATCGTCGTTTCCATCATCTCAGGTCGCACCAGAAACCAATTCATGAGAGGCCACCACAAGCGCACTTCTTAGGCAAATTCTCTACTGATAGACAGCAGCGATGGCTTCCTCTTACACACGTACCAGGGCTTTGCCATACAAAGGAGCCAGCCGGAGGGGAGAGTTGCTTGGATATTGTTCTCTCTCCCGGTTCTGACAGCTTGCCAAGCTGCAAGGAGGAAAAACGAGTCCAGGTACCATCACATCAGGAACAAGAAGACGTATTGTCTCACGTTCCAATAGAAAATTCTTCAGAGGCAAGCGATGCTCCGAGGAGGGGCCTTGACTACATAGGCCATTGCGGAAGAAAGGCACGCCAGGCTGGGGACGGCACTGTGGCAGGCTCAGTTTTGCATCCTTTTGATCTAACCACTGCTGCTCCACCAGTATTGTGTGTGTCAACGTCATCCACTTCACCCTCCGGCTCTTCGTCGTCTTTTGACGCCACTAGGAGAGTTCTGATTCCTCCTGATGGTGGCTCGCAGCAACAGAGCGACATGCCGGGCTGCGGGCAGGGAATGCAGAGCAGGAGCTCTATCTGCCTTGGAAGAAAGCATCCTGCCTGGGCGGCTCGTGCTCGAGCTGCTGCCACTAAAACTTGTAATGCCATAAGGGGGGTTCCTATGAGCCTTCCATGTGTGGAGCTGTCTCTTGGTATTCAGCCAGCAGCGGCCACTAAAATGCACAGACATCATGAAGCACGAGCAGCGCACGAGGGGGCGCAGATAGAAGAATGCGAAAACCGGATTTTTTCAACTCGATAATGTCTGCAGCAGTAGGGATTTTACGAAAGGACAATAGGTTGAAGTCCATGCGGTACAGTGCTGTTCTGTTCCCATATCGTTGCCGGTTGGGCGGCGTTGGGAGATAAATGCTTGATAAATAGGCAGACATAAAAGAAAGGATATGGGACAAGAGAGTTTTAGAAAGTTCCATGTAGAATATGCATCTATGCAGCAGAAGGAAGAAGTGAATTCGAGGTCCTTTGCTTGTTTGGGGTATCAGTGAAACAAACTGGTTTCAGAAAACGTTTGAATGCAACTGTGTGGTAAGAAAATCAGAGGGGCAACACGGAAGTATGATAAAGTCTTGAAACATAAACCCAGAACTGGCTTAAAACTCTAAAACTGCTGCTGACAAAGTGTTCCAGTGTGCAGCCATCTTCTGGACTGCCAAAGTACAAACCACCAAACTGGCCAAAGCATAAACTAAGTAGGCTCGAAGTGTATAAAGATAGGGGTAATTATACTTTTATGAAAATGATAATGTCTTTTGCGTAGGCTGTAGCCCGTTGCTTTTCTGGAGAAAAAGAAGAATTCTTATTTTAAGGTGAAAGTCCCTTCGTTGTTGTGTCCAGGCTATCTTCCCCTTGGCAGTGCAAACGCCCACGGGAGTTTTTTGGGATACAACGCAACGGATGCAAATGGCTCTGGTGCATCCAGGGAGCCTTCTATCTCTGCAATTGTTTTCACTACGGCTGTGTTGCTCCTGATTTCTTCTCTCTGCTGCGAAGAGCCACTAATTCTGCCGCTCACTTCTTCTGTATCCCATGAAAAAGCAGCCGAGACAGATGAAGGGAGCGGCATTGCGTGGTTTTGTGTGTATCTGGAGAGATATCCGGCGCAGGAAGGGAGAGAGGCCAGCAATTCGGTCCTTGAGACTGCGTGGTAATTTACTGTTAGCCCTAAGCACCCACGCGTACCAACGCCAGCATACAAGAACGATGAGGCCGTCACAAAGCAGCATAGTAGGATAACAGGAATATTGGAGAAAACTTCTAACGATACCAGGTGTGCAGTTTGGGACACCTAATAGCGGAACTGCTACACCGTCACACTGCACTTTCGGGGTAAGATTTGAATTGAACTAAGGCCCATTAGCCCAGAAAGAACAAAGCTTCACCTGGGGCCTGAAGAAGCTGTAGTCTTGCTGCAGTTTGTTTGGAAACGGCCGGCGGTTCCTTGATTCCAAACGAAAGGAGGATTGCACTAATAAAGGAGGGTACCTGCCATCTTCCACGGCAAACACAGCAAGTCTAGGCGGACTGTGCTAACGAGAACGAATCGGCTAGAGGGTCCGTCAAAAACAGAATTATCAACCCCTCATGATCAGGACCCATCGACCAATGCATTTAGTACATGGGGAAACCCGCACCAATATTAGCAGGAGCAAAAACCAGTCAAATATATTAAGTAGACCACCACACATATGCCACTAGGGCCTGGCCTACCTTTCATATTTGAGTCGAGAAGCCTGCAGAGCGTAAAGTCCCAAGAGCGAGCGATACATCAATTCGCAAGAGGCCCGCAACGGAACGGCTGCTTCCCAGGTCGTAGGTATGGAACACACTGGTGAGCGAGAGGCTTCTGCTGACTCAATCCCGGCACTGGCAAGAGAGAGTGGCAGCAACGAAGGCTGCGGGACTCCATTTTCATCGTTTGCAACATGTTTCTGACAGAACTGGGCAGGATAATATTCTGGCAGGAGCCCACAGAGCCCTGTCTCCTCTTCTTTATCTTGCTCTACGGAGTCCTCAGGCGTTTGGGGTCGATGGACACCCAAAGTTCTCTGGGAGTCATCCTGATAACGCTTTGCAGCTGCTCGGTATGAAACAGCTCCCGCTCTTTCTCCTAAGGCCGCTGCAAAAACTGCGCTTGGCTTGAGGAGGCATAAGGTTGTTTGTGCATCCGCTTCTTGAAGGTGTATCTGCTGTTTGTAGCATTCAAAAAGAAAATGTCCATCCAGGTCGCTAAGAGCCAACAGCTTGCGACAACCTCTACAAATGCCACCCCATAAAGCCGTAGCACGCAATTTGGAAATAAAAATGGACAATGGGGGATCAAAAGCATTACTTGTAGATAAACCACACACCATTTAAGACATGAAAACGGATCCTCGGAGAAATCTAAGAAACCTCCACAGCGGTCGACATGCGGCCCCCAGAATTGAGAGTTTCGCCTCACTAGGCTTACATGAGGCCCTCTGGAGAGGAACAGGAGGTTTTTTTTGGAGAAACTTAAAAAGAACCCCCTTTTGCATAAGATTTGAAGACACGGCTCACCTCGGCGCTCTGGCTGCTCGCTGTACGTATAGTTCAACGCTCTTTGGAGTTCCAACCTGCACCACATAAGCAAACAGCAAAGAAAGATGTGGAAAAGTATGCAAAACCCAAGCAAGGCCCCACTACGTGCTTGGGCCTTTGTTGGGCTGTGCGCTATGTTGCATGCCAGCTCGCATGTCTAAGAATGTAAAAGAAACAACAAACCCGAGCCTTAAAATATGTAGCGGTAAACTGATGCTCACCTGCATGATGAGCTGTGGGCACCCCAACTGGACCCCCACAGCAGCAACATCTGTGCAAAACAAAACTTTTAGCCTACGAGCCTTCTGCACTCCCTCTCCGATCTCGTTTGCCGGCTCAGCAGCAAAAGCTTCCACTACGGCCCTTCGCTTTTCTGCAGACAAGCGGCTGTGCAGGCAGAGCAAAGAAGGAAGGGGCACGTCAACAGGCCAACAATCTGCCGCCACAGAAGAATTCATATCCTCGCCCTCTCTCCATTTGCTATTGCTGCCGTCCCTGCCGCGGTTGCTGAGGAATCCGTCATCGCTGCTGTTGAACGCGCTGCTGCTCCGGCTGCAGCTGGTGTTGTCGTCCTCTTTGGCGTTCAGGGCCTCTGTAGAGCCTCTGGACTCCGCCTCTGCACGCTTGGCTTGGTAGATCACATTCTCAGCATTCGGGAGCAGGAAATGCTTGAAAAGTGCATAGTGAAACTGCAGAGCCTTTGTAGAGCTAAAAAACACCAGCACGCGACCACATGGACGCGATAATCTAGGCCCTGCTCCTCCTGCCTCTCCTGCCGGTAATATCCGGTTTGCCACTGTTTCTGAGAGTGCTGCTCTATCTGCTGCCGCTGCTGCAGTAGCTTCCCTTTGTAGCACATTGAATAGCAAGTGTCCATGTAGCTCTGGAGGGTACAAGAGGAATTCTTCTGGCATACCAACATTTCGGAAACCAGAAGAGGGAAAATGCACAGTGCTACGAGCGCCCTCTGGTGCCCGTGATAGCTCGTAACGCTTCTTAGACAGAAATTCCTGGCTACGCTTGGGGCCCCATAAAGATTGGGGCTGCTCCAGATCCAGAATGCATGCTACCCGTGACACCTCTGTCTCAAGGCTGTTGTTCGAAAGACTCTCGAGAGGTCCGGTTACACCCATAGGAGGCGTATTTTCGTCTTGTAGCATGCAAGCTTGCGGCGGCGGCTCCGCCAGAGGCTTCTTGGGTCGCAAGCGAGCCGCTCTCTGTGGCGCGTCTGTGTGCACCTGTGTCTCCTCTGGCTTGGGCAGTGGGAGCGTAGGAAGCAGGACTTGGAGGCACTTGGATTGAGATGTCTCAATGTTCCCTGGGGTAACGAGAGGCAAGCTGTGGGAGAGCTGCTGGGGGGCACGCCACTGAAGCAGTGCCGATGCGGTCATTGGGGGAGGGCCCTCCAGGCAGTTTAGGATGAAGGAGTTAACCCGCATCAGCCGCGCCGCGGTGCCCCGCACTTCCCAAGACAAGCTGCTAGCCAGCATAATGCACTTGTGGTCTGAACCACACTCGCAAATGTGCAAACACAAAAGATGAGGATCAGGAAATGAAGGTTTCAAAAAGTGATTCCCGTAAATGCAGCCATCGTGAAGAAATTGGAACAAATAGTCTCCACAAGCAGCACACAGGGCACTCCCCGGATGCCCCCTGGAGTCGTCCGATGCCTCACAAAGGGCCATTGAATGGGCTCATATAGGAGCAGGAGTAGGGGCCCCCCTTGTATTTTCTTCCCAACACCTCTTAGGGTCTCGGCTGCTTACCAGCTGGCATGAGCTCTTTCAACTTTGCAAGAGTACGTAGCATCAGTGGCTCCTGCAGTTGAAGAGCCGCGTCTTCTACAACCATAAGTTTACAATTTGAGAGCAAACTAGTGGTGCCCTTAGGGATTTGTCCAGCTTCCTCCATTCGCCGCTGACTTGCAGCCAGCAAGAAGTGCGTCAATTCTTCAGCTTTGCCGGGAGTACAGACAAGAACGTGGGGCCTCTGCCGGTGCACCACAACAAATTGTTCCCAAGGGCACCCCCCAGAGCCGCTCTCCCCGGGGCCCCTCCCCAGCAAGAGGGAGACTCGCAGTTGACTGTAGCGCCCAATGGCCCCTAGCAACTTTCGCGTCTGCACCGCCATGTCCCGTGTAGGCGTCACCACCAACGCCAATACGCAACCAAGAGAGGGCCCGCGGGGGCCCCTCCCAGCCGTGCTAGAACTGCCAGAGGCAGCTTTATCAGCAGAAAGGTGGCTCCGCTGTTCACTCACCAGCGAGCTCACGACCGCCACGGCTGCCGCAAGTGACTTACCCGTGCCAGTGGGGGCGGCCAGCAGCACGTCAACTTGCCGCTGCAACAGCAGTGGCAGTGCAAGCTGCTGTAAGGGGAGCAGATGGGTAACTCCAGCGACTCTGAGAAGACCTAGGAGTGGCTCTTGAGGCAGAGGGATGCATAATGCACCGCTCTTGGGAAGGCTGCTTTCTGCCTTGTACCACGCAGCGCCTGCGGAACTCACAGAGGGGGCTCCAGCCTCCACGTCCAAACCTGTATCTGTTGACGGAGCGGCAGGAGTTGCTATTCCTGCCCCCGCTGGAGACGCATGGCTGTGTGGAGCCTCCTTCCCCGCTACGAAACCTGCGCGCTTCTCCATGATATCTTGCAGAGAAATCCTTAAAGGCTGAGGCAAGACAGGAAAACGGAACTCCCTGTAGCTGCCTCCCCATACCCTCTCCAGCGGTACCGGGAGCCCCGCGCAGCTTTCTCGCAGCATAAAGCCCCAAAACGCTAGAATATCCTTTTCCCATAGAATCCGCTCCAGCGGGTGTACCCGACAAGGCGCTCCCGGTGTCTCGGATCTACAAGGAGGCCCAGGGCCCCCTGGTTGGCTGGTTGCCCTCTCACTCTCATCCATGCAGCGGGCCGGGGGCTTTTCGGATTGCTCAGAGGTAGGTGCGCTCCCGGGTTCAATGAGATATCCACGGGTAGAACCAGAGGAACAAGGAGGAAAGGACGAAGGGCAGTATTCGGCCGGTGCTACGGAAGCAGGGGGCAAGCATTTCCCGTGAAACGCAGGCCGTTTAGACAATCTCCGGAGCTGAATTACAGGTCGGTGCCTCTTCGTAGCCGTCGTGGCAGAGTTTTGGCCGCAAAACTGCCCTCCAGGGGCTCCTTGAAGGGCGCCGGCGCCGAAGGGAAGGAAATCGCGACAGCGAAATGAGCGGCCCGTTGAAGGGGCCCCCGGGGGGCGGAAAGCAAAGTAGAAACGAGGGTACATCGACAGGCAACATGTAGAAGAGTTTTAGAGTGGGAAGTCCGGGATAAGGGTGTCGGGTTTCAGGCTTCGCTGATCCCTGGCCTCAAGTGGGCATCACGGTCTTCATGAGATGAGAACAGAAGCACATGGCCTCGAGTTTATTGCTAGCACTTAAAGAGGCTCGGAATATCTAGCAAAAACCTTCCGAAGTAACAAGCCGCGAAAAAGTTGAGAAGAAGAAGTACTTATCATACAAGGTGAAATAGGTCTTAATTGCTGCAGCGGGAGGCAAGGGATGGGGTTTGAGGCTAGATGCTTGCAATACGCCATAATGACACAAGTCTACTAAAGTGAGTAGCAAAGTTTCCCTACTCTTTTGTATACGGAGGGCTACCCGGAGCACTACACTCCAAGCAACGTAGTGGTAGCCACATACATAAGCCTGAACTGTGGAAAGAGGAGCAAATGCAATCACATGAAATGCCCCAAGACCAATGCGATGGACATATAAGAAAACGAAAAAAGACTTGTGAGGCTGTACTGCTGCTTGTTCTGGTCGACGATATAGTCCAAAGGCGGATTCTGGGGGGCCCCCTCGAGGCCCCCGGGGACACCTACCAAAAGTAGCCTAAAATGACAACACGTGGCGTGGACACGCATAAAACAGTCGGTAAGATGTAGTGAAGGGGATATTAGTAGCCGTTTGAGTGAGAAAGCCAGGGGATGTTTTGGTAAGGGGCAACCCAGGGCAAAATCGATTGTACTCGGGTGGTGTGTTGTCGTCCGTACCGGTAAAACCCTAGGCCTTACACCTTGATCCATTGTGTATCCTTACGGCTGCTTTGATACTGCTACTCGCTGCTTAGTAGGCAGGTGATAAAAGGCATCTGAGAAGCGGCATTATCGCCAACTCGTGGGCATAAAAGGCACTGAGGGTAAATGGTCGCTTGCATTTGTCGTTTCCCTTCAACTATCCGAAGACTTTCTGTAAAGTCCCTCTGTGTCATCAAACGGTTCTTCTTTGCGAGATTAGCCTTTTAACCGGCTTTACTTTAGTCTGCCATGAGGAAAGTCAGTTTAGTGGACTACGCTGCACATATATCCTGACAAAAGACCTAAATTCCTTCATTCAAATAGTAGAACTCTTTGGTAAATAAAGTTTTTCTTAGGCTTGCATGTCCAGTTTTAATTTCTTCGTCAGGGAAATGGCTTGCCGTCGAGGTCAAAAGGGGCTAATGCAGAAAAGCCTTCTCGTCCAGTCGCTTATTGAAAGACTCTTATAACGGTTGTATCCTATTCAGAAGAAACAATGCATACTGGAATGACCGAAGAGCTAGTGTGTGGAGTTTGGGCTAATCCTGGAGCCCCAACACACTCTGACACTTTTTGCTAAGGGCCACAGGTTCTTCGCTTGCAATCATGGGTAATTGAAAAGTGACGAAGGCCCCTATGGCAATTCAAAAACGTTTGCAAAATAGCAGTATGGTGCACTTGAGGATCGGCTAAAAAGGAAATTCCCCTAAACAACTCACCAGGAGAAGCGAAAAGGAATTGCAACGTTCCATCTAAGGTCTTCGTGCACAGACACCTGCCTCCAGACTCAATACAAACTTGGGATAATTTTTTTGAGTGTTTGTAAGAGACCTCCGTTCCCCACCTCCCCAAACCCCTGAGCATTCTTGGTATGAGGAGGTAGGGGACAGCTAAAAGGTAGGAGGCAAAGCTACATTTGAACACGTTCTACTGCATTGAGTATATCTACGAATTAGTAGATAATTGACTAATTGGTTTGGCTGCTCATATATATTATTTACTGTAGATTTTGATACCTCAATACCTGAAGACGCAATGCTGTGTGCGTGTTCACTAAATGCTTTATGCATCTGCACATGAAAGCAAAGCTTGCAGTGCTGAATCGGTGCACTTACGTGCACCCGAGCTGGCGCTCTCTTCTCCCATAGGGAGCTGTTAGGGGAACGGGCAATGGAAGGAGTGATTCTCTTGGAAAACAATCAGCTACTTTTTTATGAGGTTGCATTGAGCCCGGATTGGAGCGTCTTCCTATGGAGAGCTTAGATAAAACATTACACACAGGGTGTGGCATGGCTGCTCCCTTCGAGCACTATAAGCGTCCACCGTTAGATGTATATAGCAGCTAGCGCACACGCACACAACACTTCGTAAATTAAGCTAACAATACCTTGCAATGAACAAAATGTATCAACAGGAAACCAATTAACCATTTCCTTACTTGCTCATTGTTTATCATAGCAAGTGCGGTAGATAGTTTAGATTGTACCTTAGCCCACTGCAAGGGAATCGTGTGTGGTATTAGACGATCACAAACATAGAAGGAAAACGACGGCGGTTTATATATCATAGTACAAGGAGCACGATGACAGCTGAATAATCAAAACGGCAGACAGTTAATTTTAAATGTAGATTTAAAGACAACTCGCGTGCTTAGATTAAATGCAGGCAAAATCGATACCAACGGACCCACTGATCGAATTTTGTATTACATTGTGCATTGCGAATGCTGTACATTGAGATTTACAGTTGTTACTGTCAATCATAGCAGCTTTTACTGCTCAAAATGAGATGCATGAATGACTACACGAAATATTTACTGGGCCGCACCTTCGGACCTCCTTCAAGCCAAATTACCCTTCGTAGCTCTCCATCTGCGTCTTCCTTGGGTTCCCTTCCTCTTTTCTATGCTTACTGCGGGATGTAGCTTGACTAAGTGGAACTCAATAATGGCCTGCTATGACTCGCATTGATACGCTAATGAGCGCAGAACCTGAGGTCCAAGGGTCTCTACATTTAACAGCATGGTGTAGTCCGAAAGCAGACCTGCTGAACTTTTAATCGCAGATCTCCGTGAAGAACTGTTCAGGTACTCGTGCATCTGCAAATCCTTTTCACGAACGCAAACGGTCGGCAAACGCACGCCTAAATGATGTGCTGATGCGCCACCGTAGAGCACAAAACACCACAAAGAACTTCCCATGCAAGCCATTAACTCGACTAGTCCGTACAGCCTGTGCCTTTCAAGCGTATTTACTCAAACTATCGGGATGAAAAGTAGCAAAATATGGATACAGCAAACGTCTCAGGCATTCCCAACGAGAAATCGATGCACATATTAGAAATCAGGTAGAGATGGGTGAACAAAATAGGGGCCAAATTGGGGTTGTCAGTTCACCCCAATCCACCTCGTCCGGGTTCTCCGTTGTACCCATCATCACAATGCGTCACGTCAACAATATACAGAGCTCAAAGGGTGGTGTGCTTGCTGTAGGCTCGTTTTAAATTTCATATATGTTACTGGCGAACTCCAAAAGCTGAACTCGGCTAAAAGTAGAATCCATCCAAACGAGTGCCAACCTTCGAAGCTGGCTCTTGTCCATAGGATACGGCGGTGGGAAGAAGGTAGGGACAGGCAGTGAGGAAATCTTTTTCCTGGAAGGGCACCTACGCATGCACACCTCAGTAGTTAGTCACCTAAGAAATCACCCTGAATGGCTTAAGGAAACCAGTCAAACGTATCAGCTCGCATACACGTCTGAGCAGGCTCTAGTGTCGAAGGTCGACTTTTCCCCAACACCAAAGCTACTGCTTCCTGTTCTGCCAAGTAAATACACCGGCGAGGGCTGCATTAAGACGTGGAACGTCGCCACGAGCTATTTTGGTCACATCACAACTTGGGTAAAGCATCAATTGAAAAACCCACGGATATTTCATGAATGAAAATTTATTGAGTCTCCCGCTCACTGCTGGCTGCTTGTGCTCTGGGCGTGACCACCCGGTGTGCAGCACCCTGTGCCGCATGTGCGAGTAGGAGGCATATTGCTTTTTGTATGTCCCTCCCATGGCCTATGTTGATGCCTGCCCGACACTTGACTAATTTCATCTACATAATATCCTTTCCCCGTTGTCTAGAGCTGAGCTCAAGGATTTTCTTCGGCGCTGGAACATCACGAAGCCCATCGAAGCATGGTACACCTTGCCACGCATAACGGCAAGTGCACGCTCACGTTTCAACATGCCACTCCGTTTTTGGAGTCGATCTCTTCCTGTACAGATATCTCCTGGATCTGTGGTGTCTAGCTCTCCTTAGTGCGTTGAAACTTCTGGACGGTGTGTGGCTGCAGATCCGTAATGTGTGCTCGGTTGTGTGAGTGGTTGAACGGTTGCTGTGCATCTAAGGTATGACAATTTTGCGTCTTGGTGTTTCTGTGGCCAGATGAATGTAACTGAGAAACAATTTAGAGCTCAGACACAGTATTTCATGTCTGCCTCTATGTCAATTTGTATTCAGGCGGAAATGATGAGAACAGTGCTGCCCGTTTGTCTCACCCTTTCCCTTTGCCGCCTGCTGTCCACTTTGGCCGCCCCAGAACATTTCAGCCAATCTTTTGTACTTCCTGAGGAGCTCTTTCACCCCCTCAGCGAGTCTATAGACACGATTTTCAACATAATTTTGCAAGAGACGGAGCATGACCTGATCAGCCAGCAAGTACCTCTACAGGCATGCAGCAACAGCACACCCACCGTCAACAATAACAATCCTAATGGCTTTAGGTGCCGGCGCGTTCTAAGCGGCGAACCGAATGGAGCTCGAGACTTGCTGCCTTTCCTTCTAAATGACGAAGAAGCAATGAAACTGTGGCGCGCCCACTTCCAGCGCCACGTCAGGGACCTTATGAGGGAGGCATTACACCAGAGCGGTTCAGACACACCCCTGCACGGCCTTGTTCTGAAACAATTAGCAGAGATGGAGTTCTGGGGTAGTAGGCCAGCAGTGAGCCAAGGGGGGCTCCAGCACTTGAGACTGGAGATGCAGCGCCACAAGTTGCAAGCAGCAGAGCGGGGAGATAACCCAGATCGCGCAGTCACTTGGGAAGCGGAGGTTTCTTCCCGTTTTAAATACCAAAGCATAAAGGATGCCACGCGTCTCATGGGCACATATCTCTCATCACATGATAACCCAGATAAGCCAACCGTGCCGTTGGGGGAGCCTCTCCCGGTCAAGCAATTCCCTGCTTCTTTAGGACCCGTCAAGGAGAAAAGCTTTGACGCTCGAGAAGCCTTCTCACAGTGTAAGGATGTGATTGGGCACGTGAGAGACCAAGGAGACTGCGGCTCCTGCTGGGCATTCGCAAGCACCGAGGCACTGAATGACCGCTTCTGCATCAAGACGAACGGACAATTTTCTATGCTGCTTTCCCCCCAACACACGACTTCATGTTGTGATCTGTTGCATTGTTTATCGTTCGGTTGCAATGGGGGGCAACCGCACATGGCCTGGCGGTGGTTCTCTCATGATGGTGTTGTCAGTGGGGGGGATTACGACGAACTGCACACGGGGAAGAGTTGCTGGCCTTATGAAATACCCTTTTGCCAGCACCACTCTGAAGGTCCGTATCCCGAGTGTAACGGTCCGATCCCCAAGGCTCCCAAGTGCAGGAAGGAATGCGAAGAGGCAGAATACAGCACCAAGGTCAAGGCCTTCAAGGATGACTTGCACTTTGCTACAACCTCGTACAGCGTTGAGGGAAGAGATGATATCAAGAGGGAACTAATGGAAAACGGAACGCTCTCTGGAGCGTTCCTTGTATTTGAGGATTTTTTAATGTACAAGAGCGGGGTGTACCACCACGTATCCGGGAGCCCCATGGGGGGCCACGCCATCAAGGTTATCGGCTTTGGAAACCAAGATGGGAAAGATTACTGGCTCGCGGTGAACAGCTGGAATGAATTCTGGGGTGACAAAGGGACGTTTAAGATCGAGATGGGAGAAGCCGGCATCGACAGAGAGTTCTGCGGGGGGGAGCCAAAGGTACCTCAGGGCGTGGGATTCCTGCAGCAATTAGCGCAAGATTTGTAGTGAATGTGTACATTGAGTCCCATGCGAAGCACGCCTAGCAGCTCTCACGCAGCGTCATACCGGGCAAAGGCTTTCAGCTGTGGAAGCACATGCACTTGCGTTGGTGACGGGGACAAACAATAACTCCTAGCCAACCCCCAAGTGGCGGTGATTGACTTTTCCAGTCACAGTACGCTGAAGAATCTACGCTCTATCCTGGCTATCTGGCGTGTGGATGTTAATGCAAAGCGAAACCCGTGTTTGACGTGTATTCTATAGGCTTGCGTCGCGGGTTCGCATAGGGGTGTCCTACAGAACCGAACAGGCGGCTGCGCAGTCAGCTCATTGGCGCCATGTTGTGGGCCATAACCAATATAGGGTTGTGTCAATTCGCTGGCTGTTTGAGGAATACCGCAGGTGGATTGAACAATGATGCATGAAGTCTCGCTAGGGACTTGCAGCAAAGTCGCTTGTGCAGCCGTGCTGTGGGGTCACGGTCCACCATCTACGCATTTTAAATCGGTATTGTATACATATATAAATACACCCATAGGTGTATCATACGTATAATGTGTATATGTAACTACTCAACGATTTTGGTTTTCTGCATGTGTATGCATGCAAAAATGTGTTGACGCATGGATACCTTCTCGCCAGTATTACAAGTTTGGGTCTTGGTAAACATTTGAGAACGCACTGCATTTAGTTGTGCTGCCGTGATGAAAGGCGCAGGGTGGATAAGTAAAGCGGAAAAGAAGTTTCTTGGGTTGGCCGTAGTAGGCACTAAGTCGTCTCGGCACTTCGTTACAACCGAGGACTGGATAAAAGATGTAGTCATTGCTTGTAGTTTGGAGTGGCGTGATAACGTGCTGTTGCAGCACAACCAGAAAGGCCTCAAATGGGTCCCTGGTGGGTCCTTACAGGTGAAAAGGGTCTCTACGGGGTGGTTAAGCAGAGCATCATGTCGATTTAACACTCCACTTGCACTCTGCAGCTATATTAATCCAGCAGAAGTTTCATTACGCGCACTGAGCACAGGAATTACTAAGTAGAATGATTCGCGATGATGTTGCAATACTACGCGGTACGGCTCTGCTTACAGGATGGCTGTGCCCGCAATATCGTTCCGCCTACGTAGAGCTACCCAAGGTCTTCTTTTCAACTCCCTGTTTTCCCCATATGTTCAAATAGCAAGTAGCTCCTAGAGTGGAGCCTCGCTGAAAGCGTTGAAATACCGTTCACCCGACATTTTCCTTTCTTTGTGCAACAGAATATTGGGCAGATGCCACAGCATTTCGCTAATGCAAGAACGTATGTGTACAAGCATATATGCATATATATGTATCGGGCCCAAGCGGAAATAAATAGCATTTTAACGCTCATATATGCGTATATAGCTACACAAACCCACTGGTGGAAAACAATGAACATCTTTGGGGGCTCGCATATATTTGGTATATATTGTACTAATAATTGCAGATCTAAGCATACACAATGATACATCTTCCAGTAAAGTGCTTTATGTAACATTACTATGCCCGTGCCCTATTCCTTCGTGAAAGTCGGCTTACTAGAATTCCACCACTATAAGCAGTCAGCTTTTCCGCCGCAGGCAGCTGCTGCTATGCTGCTGGCTAGATGAACCACTGCCGTTTAAATCCGTTACCCTCTTATCCAGGGAGAAGAAAGCTGTAACTATAATGTTTTGCGTATTCGTCTTTTGAGGTTCTTCGCAGCAAACTGCAATTTCAGCTGTCCCCCAGAAGGGGGGCCGAATCAGCAGGTGACGGATCTGAGGTCTTTGCTTTTGACAAGGCTTCACGTAATTGTTTTTTTCCCAGTACCCATCTGTAGAAAAATTAGACACAAAACAAAAAACAACAACACGAGGTCTAAAGTGGCCGTACACCAAAGTGCGTGAGCTGACTACTACAAGCTACCACAGAAACTGGACTGCCTACTGAAATGGGGGGCGCACGAACGCAAATACATTTGCGTACTCTGCAGGAATTGCTACCATCCACTGAAGAGCCCAGGCCATGAGGAATATAGCCACAAGCACTCCTAGAGAGAGGGAAGCGGCAATCCACAAGCAGGCGCCCTTGTAGAGGCACAACCCCTGCAAGCAAAGTACTCTTCGAGCACGAGAGAGTTGCTAATGGTACGACTGGAAAATGGAGATACTGGTAAGAGGGAATGAGCATTAGAAACCACAATGGGACAAGTGGGTGGATCAAGTTTAACAAAGGCAAGCGTGCCACCCACAGCTACAAAGAGTGGAGGCACAGTGTACACAAGAAGACGGAATCAAGGTAGAGTGCGAAAGAAACGCACGTAGACAAACGCTAAAGCAGAAAATGACAGGATGAAATTGACGGATGCGCAAATGCACTTACGCAGAGTGATAGTAAGAGAAACAAACATAGCGCCCCGCTGTTCATGAAAAAATGCAAAAGATTAAATGCTCGCAAATGCACAAAGCTGTTGTTGACTCACTGCAAATGTGCACGAGCATTCATCAGACTCGCCCGATGTCTGCACAGTGGAACAGCAAACTCACCAGACACAAATCCAGGCAAAAGCGTTACATACCTGGTTATGCAATTTCTGAGTCTGCTACTACTTTTGGTGAAGCCCTTCACTCTGGAGCTCATGTTGACTGCAGCCTCAGCTTCGGTTTTTCGTTTACCTGGAGCGCGGAGAAGCCTTCCACTTTGTTGTTCTTTTCAGCTAGAGATCGTAAGTTCTCTTGGTAAGCCTGTTGACTGGGAACGTGCGATGAATGCTGAGTACGTGACTCGATAGTATTCAATGAACCACTTGACCCTCCCCTAATGTGAATGTGAGCAAGGAGAGGATTGGAGCTGGAGGAAAGCGGCTCACTGACTCCGCCTGTAAGAATGTCCTCACCAACTTTTGACTGATGAGCTAAGGCTGATAATAGACACAAAAAGCAAAAGCATAGGCACGAGGGCAAGCACCAATCTGCAGCAAGATACGATTGTAGTTTATGGTATGAGGAGTATCATAGGGTAGTGGCGGAGATGCTACTTCCGTGTCTCACCGAAAGATGGGGGGCAAAAAAGATAACAAAACCCCACTGTCAACAGGTAGTGGAGAGCCGTCATCGTGTCGATCCCTCGGTTGACTCAGAGGAAATGTAGAAGGCTACGGATACGAAGGGCGCATTGGCGGATATAATACGGCCATGAACCTCTCTAATTAAAGGTAAAATCGTGAGAAGATTCAAAGGTGCAAGGAGCTCTTTCAGGACCTTCCTAGCGAAGGAATAATGACCCGTAGAATGGCACTGTTTTTGCTGGTATTCGCTGTGTCGTGCCCTTCTCTCCGTCAGGCTCCAGCCTAGGCAAGTAAGGAGTAAGAAAAGTTAATGCTGCTTGGTAAATGCTTGATAAATGGTGAATAAAAAGGAAACAAGGAGAAAGGGACTGAGAGAAAGAGAATAGCCTTGCACGCGAACCGCAGGCCCACGCAATCGACTGCCAGCTGCTTGAGATAAACGGCATCGACCAAGCTCAAATGAAAAGAATAACACTTCAGAGGAGACCAGAACAAAGTGAAAAGAGACAGTGGGGTGAACAAACGTTACTGTTCGTGCATACCGGAAGGTTTGCTGCCAGCAGCTCAATGCCCCCGTAACACTACAGTAGTGCAACAGTATCGGTGGCTTGGGTGACAAGCCTGAGAAACAAAAGCATCTGAAGAAGAACGCTCTTAGCTTCGTCATCCAACACAAACAGCATGAGTTGTTTTACTAGAATTATACTTTTAACGATGTGAGACGCTTGTTTCAGTTCGGCTGTACGACCAGGTCAATGCAAAGCCTCACAGCATAAGCGCCAGCAGAACGCTTTATGCGTTCGTGAGTCGATGCGTAGGCACCTTGTGCGTTCAGAATGATGCAAACGAGACCAGATCCGACTCCCTTCTGGCGACACATGGAAAGAATAGCTGTATCTTACGTATGTGCTCCATGCTTCAGCTCTGGAAATCACGCTGTCATGGAACCCAGCAAAGCTCTATAAAGCAGTCTTTGGACTCTGTAAACGAGGGGAATTATGGAGACGGGGAGTCCAGTGGAGAGCCCTCGGGATACTCTCAGCCCACAACAGAGTGGAAACGAGGACGACCCTTTCGCGCTAGCAGCGGATCTCACTGCATTTGTGCGCCCTATCACTCTTCGTATTCGCTTCGCAATCAACGTAATATACGCCACCTGCTTAAATGGGGAGGCTCATTAAGCTTTTTCAATTGATTATGTCCCGCAGGCCACTGCTCATGCTGTTAATATGGAGGAATTGTGCGCAGGGGCTGAAGCAACCCTACAGAGCATCTTGTAGGTGAAAAAGAGCTTGTTTGCGCATCTCCGCTTAGCTAATATAGTGAGATGTCAGGCTTGAAGTTGCATTAGTTTGTGTATGAATTTGTATCCAAGCGGATGCATTGGTACATACTCACACGTTCACGCACATCCTCGAAGCTCTTCCGACTTATTCGTGGAAGCAGGAACATTAAAACATAGGAATATGCTCAATATATGCTAATGATTGTGCATGGACTCAACTGGCTTTCCCCATGGCCCTTTGACTACTATTCACCACGCGTCCGTTTGCTTTTTAGCTGCGTTGGACCTCCGCAGCCTCGTATGTTCCTGAGTGTTCCTCGCAGGAAGGAACTTCGTCCAATTGAATCGGAGTACCACCGCATACTTGAGCAGGAAAAAGCAGAAGCGGACGCTCTTGAACGTGCCACGGGCGCCGAACAAAAGGAACTAGAGGCACAACCCGCATCGTCATCCTCACCAAGCTCTGTTTTCTCTCGGTTTATTCCCAAAATGCCACGCGTCACTACACGACAAAAACTGGGCGGGAGCACAAAGCTCCCAACTAGCGTTGGAAACAAGAACTCGGGTTCGTCCTCGCCAACAGAGTAGATGTATCTCGATGGCGGAAACCTAAACCGCCTCGTGGAGTGTACTCTCCATAGGACTGCCCCTCTTGCTGCTTCACGGTACTTGGTGCGTACCCCACTGCACTGCAGCTTACCATCCTTGCCTCAAGACTTTGGAAGCTACACCAGGTTCTACATCGTAATTTTACTGAGTAAGTATGATTTAGATAATGGGCTTCTCCCACAAGGAACAATCGGTGTTGAGTGCATGGACATATGCAGGCATATCGCCATTAGAATCAATTTACTTGCACACAGAGGCTGACACCTCCGCCAAGCTTTTATTCGCTACCGCGTACAGATTTTCCGAAAGCCCGTTTCGTATTGGCGTTACATTGCTGATACGCACAAGAAGTTGCCTCAAGAAAATACAGCATGCCAATCCATTTGGATGCACGCTCGACGACCTATACCTATGCTTTAGCAACGCAAAGCCTGCTACGTGCGTATCACCCTAAACACTCAACGAGCATGACTAGGCAAAATATCTTCTAGGATCAAGGAGTATTATTAATGCAGACAGGCCGGTGCAGGTAACCCATGACACTATACCCCGTTAGCAACTCCAAAGTCGCATGAATTATAATGATAGTTAAAGTCGTAAAATGTCCGAGAGATAAAAAGGTTTCTCGGCAATAGGCGCTCACCAAGACAAAGCTTAATTCCAAGTGACGCCTGTATACCGTAGAAAACGAAGTCCTCGCCCTTTACGCCAGTACTTGATGGGAGCATGACAGCAAAAGGCGCTGCGCCCTCCTTGAAGAATTGTAACAATAAATCCTCAAGCTGTTCAAAGAGAGGAACATCACACTTATCACCAAAAGTGCAACGCAACCACGCGCATACCAAAACACGTAGAAATCAGGGCGGTAGCACAAAGGCCAACCGGTGTCAGGAGTTGCGACAGTAAATCCTCAAGGATTTTTTCAGAGAGAGGAACAAAAATGTGTCATCCCTATGGTCGGCAATGAAGAATGAATGTAAGGAAGATGTAGGGTGAATTGGGTCCAGCCTCACAGCAACAAAGACGGTTCAAGCTGTTCGCGAACACCACATACCTAAATGAATCTTAGCAGCTGTTTTAACGCGGCTAGAGTATCAAACTGTGCGATACACAACTGGCCCAGCCACGCAGATACCCTGCTTTCCCCCCAGTGATAAACACAAAGAACAAAATAAACAAGGCGTTCCTCGGCTTCAGCAATGCAAATAATCAAGTGATAATCATTGGACATGGATTATAATGTCATCCTCGGAGACGCCAGTCAGTAGAAGCAAAAATAGATCAACGGAATTCTTTCAGTGCGATAAGGGATGCGTTCGCAATTTGCTCTTCACGGAAATCAGAGAGATTCCCATACAGCGAGTTGCTCATCCGCCAGAACTCCAACTAGGCATGCTGTAATCAACAAGATTGGGAGTGCACATCAACACATAACCAAACCGCACATAACCGCAGAGCACCTTGTCAAAACAAACACCCGAAATATACATCAGACAAAAAAATAGACCAGCTCTCATCAACGCTAGTAGCTGCAGAAGCAGAACTGGCTTGCGGTCATGTTTCATCCAGACGGATTCAAACAGGTTGTGCGCAGAGACCCACAAGAGCAGCACGCCAACAGACAACGTGGATGAGCACACAAAAATGCAGACCCCATGTACATCAAATCCGCTGCAGGCGTCAGACATTTCTAATGACGTCATCTACGTTCCGACATATGCTTGCCAGGTTTTAATCATCACGGTTGACCTGCAGAACGCACTAAAACTGAGAAGGAATCAAAGAAACTCTTCGAAGAAAAGAATGCACCCCATCATGCGTTCTCACGCTAGCACTGTCCAGCAAACTGAGAATAGCGAGATGGAGTTGGATCATTAGCTCTATAGCAGGCACATGTAATCCGCGCACTAGAATAGACAATCAACGAGATGGTCCAGGCTGGTACACGGTAGTACGTTAGCTGCAGACGGAAACTCGAAACGCCAATCCTTCACTCACACAAAACAACGCAAAACTCCCCTTTTCAGTCGAAAGATGGTGATTTGACGATTGCTCCTCAATGAGATTCAGTGAACTAACAATCCATCAGGAAGGGGGTTCTCCACTCAAGCATACAAGCCACTGACTTGCTGAATAGAACACACATGAACAGGGCGACCTAGTTAGAGGGGCACTGCGACGCATACTACCGCATGCACTAAAATTTAACGTCCGAAGCGAAAAGCGACAAACTGCTGTGCTGCTTGCCGCAGGCAGTACACCGCCGCACGTTCGCAGTATAAGCAGCTAGTTTAACGCAGCTCGGGAAGAGAGCCCCGAGACGCGCTGATAAACTGCTTGAATGTGGATGGAATGAGCAAAATACGATACACACGCTGTTCAAAGCCATTCAGACAGGGATAACTGGTAGAAGCTAGTTTCCACAAGCAGTGCTTTCGGAAGCCAAGCGTTGAGCGGTCATCAGTTTGGCGCTTTGAAAAATGTATCAGTTTAACCGCATATATCGGCGATAGCCCACGGGGATTACATGATCCAGGACCCGCGCCGCGAAAATGCTGTCGTATACCATATTGCAAGATGAAAGGGTCGATGCGCTACAATAGTCAAGCGCATGGACTGAGTCTCTTGCGAAGAACAACTTAAAAGTTGGCTGATAATCGTTATTCGGTAGGATACACGTAAAAGAAACCCACAGCTGCGTGCATTGGCACGACACCACAACAAAATTCGCTGGCTTTCAGACTGGGGCGACAAAGGCGTCGACAGAATATCTTTCCGCCTGTCAGAGATTGTCAATCATCAGGAAGCCATTCATAGGATGCAACTTATTCACAGACTAAACAGGTGCCTCACTGTCAGTTTCCTACCTACTTCGTCTATCTGCTCGCGCTATTGTGGCGCCGTATTGGCGGTGCAAATGCTTCTGCAGAGTATGGTTTCCACTAGTCACAGACTGTGAACCACCATGAATTATAGTATTAAAAAAGGACCAAGGGAAGCGATATCTAGACTCCAGACCTACACTGCACAATACTTCAAACTAAAAAGCCGGAAATAAAGTCAGTCCACAACAATTCGTTGCGTATCTTTCTGATTTTCGGCAAGTGCGAGCAGTGCACGCTGCTGCTGCTCGAGAAGAAGCGCAGGCTGCTGCGCCGCAAGCTCCCTGCGGATCTCCGGTCCAACTTTCGCATGAAAATACATCTTCAAAACTTCTTTGAGCTTCGCTCTTTGGGATGATGAGAGGTTGACTGCAGACGCGGACACAACACGAAGACGGGGAATCGATCTACGGCTACAGCAGAAGCCACACGCAATAGTTTAAGATTGTCCACTAGAGTGTCATGCTCACCTTTGTAGCGTTGTACCAAAACAAGAAGGCATTTATGCCATGCGACAGTGACTTTCACTTCGTTCGAAATAAATCTACTGAAGTGGGTGACGCAACTATCGATAGCCTGAGGAACAGACGCACGCACGGAATGAGCAACGATGGCATTCACAAAATTGTCACAGCGATAATAAGTGGCGGTGTGTATTACAGCACTAGCGGCCACAGATAGACGCTGCAACGTTTTCGCAAGGTGAAAAAAGATCCGCAGCAACCGGCAGTGACTGCAACCGAGTGTGCCTTGCAGAGCAGCAAAACAGCATTGTCCACATTGATACTTGGAAGCAGAGGGAGGAGCACTCACCTGAACCGGAAGAGAATACTTCTTGTCAATCAACACTGTCATCATGTGGCTGACCGAAGGAATCCATTGTTCAGGTGTCACAGCCGCCAGACGAACCAATGCCGCAGCGCCGTGAAGAACCGGAATAGACACCTTGGAAACAACGCTTCCCACGATCACTGCCTCTCGAATGGAACAACCCTACAAAAAAAGACGAAAGCGGCACTTGACACCGTCTTGCATGCCAGCCATTAGGCTAAGCGAACAGTGAATTTGTTGCCCAGCCACTTCACGAGTACAAAAGAACAAGGCCCATACTCTGTGGCTTAGGTGGGTCAGAACAGGCGCATACATGCAGCAAAGCTGTACTGGCAGCAAGCTTACATCAAGGGCAAGCGGCAGGTAAATACCTTTGAAAAAAGCACCCGGTTTGAAAAGTGCTTTTTTCAGAGCCATATACAGGTGGTAATTCAGTTTCTTGTTTGCCGCGATGTCATCGCGGACAGCGGGCAGTAGGACAGTGCACAAAAATCTCTGCGCCATTTGTTCTCTCAAATTGCTGCAAAAGATCCGAGTGGCCTCCCTCGTCGCCTGCTTCGACCACAACGGCGGGTTCGTCAACACCAGTACTTCCTCCCACGCATGTAACCGAGGAATGATCTTGAACGCTTTCGGAACTTTCCCGCTTTTGTACCGTGCAAGAAAGGGAGCCATCGCCGTATACACCTCGACAACCTTGGGGGATAAAGTGGACTCGGGTGGCTCTTCCACAGGCTGGGCATCCGTCTGCTTCCTGAGTTGTTCCATGACCAGATCCGCCAGGTTCACTGTGTTTTTGGAGGTGCTCCCAGCCCGCTGTTTGTAGAAGGCAAGGTCGTCTTCATCTTCCTCGCAATCCAGGAGAATGAAGCCGTCCTCGTCAGCCTCCTCCTCGTCTATTGACGCCTCTCCCTCAGATGGTGCCCCTATTCCTTCGCTGCATAAAAACAAGTAGGCAACAATCTTTAGATGTTCCTTTGAATTCGCCATCCATGTTCAGAACACCATTCAGCGACGGAACCGAACAACTTGCTGTCATATCTCGAAGCAAGTAAACACACACTCACGCTTCCTGCTGGTCTTCTACTAACTTCAGCAGCTTCGTGCCCAGCCGGGATGGCAGCATGGTCTCCCCCTCGACGTCATTGCGTGCAGCTGACTCGAGTGTTTGCGCGTCCTCCACTGCCTCCTTGATTTTCCTGTTACGACTGGCCTTTATAGCGCCTCCCGGCAAGGGTATACCCTGTGCATCAAGGACGTCCTCGTACAAAGGATTGTGGCGCTGGGCGCCTTTGCGCCGCCGACGCTCCGCCTTTGGCCTAAGAACAATACCCAAAGAAACGCACATTGCTCAAACAAACGTAAAGCAAGGTGCGAATATCTGCAAGTACATGCAGAGGATTGTATATGAAGACGCGGGAGAACACAAGGCCAAAAGGAGCAAGGAGAGAAAGGTTCCATCTGGCGTCTCACATGTTCAGAGAGCGTCATAGGCTTTTGCGAAGAGGCGCACTGCAGTACTACCCTACGGATGCTCGAAAACCAATCGGTGCCACTGAGCAGTCCTCGCAACACCGAGGCACTAAACTAGTCCGAGCAGCGGAGGAAAACGTCGCCGTGTTTCCTTTTAGAAGCAAAGGCCTAGTGCAGGAAGACGGGAAGGCATTAAGGCTTGCGGAGATGTGGGGACCGAGAGCGAAGGCTCCCCACAAGGACGCCTTCCCACAGGGTGCTAAATAAATTGAGAGAAAGGCGCGAATGCGACTCCACTAATCAAACATAAAAAAAGAGGCAAAGCACACAAATGTGAAGAACCGTTGTGGGGTTTGGCATTGCCGAGCAGCCTGTGTCGTCGGGTGTGGGGAGAAGAGCCACGCCGCTGCCAGTGCATTGCACCGCCAGCAGCAGCCAGCCCCTGAACTGCGGTTGATGTACTGGTGTATCGGCTTTGCTGTTCATTTCCTGCGGCCCCTTGCTGTTCATTCCTCTTCTTCCAACCCTCCTTCTGTGCTCGCATTTATCTGAGGGCTGAGAAAATGTCGGCCTCCACAGGCATCCGCGGTGCGTTCCCGCCACTCCTTCAGCCAGCAGCAAAATGAACACCCCACTAAGTAAAAGAAGAGGTTATTTGTATTTTGTCCAATGGAAAAGTGCGGGTAGCTCCTGTTTTCGCGCATCCTGGCGTAGAATTGCTCTTCCGTTGCCAGAGCTACGCCCTACTTGCGTGTACACATGCATTCCCTGACCGTGAGGGCCCCACCGCCGTCTATGTGCTCCACGTTCCGTCTTTACGTGGAACGATGCCTCCTATTTTCCCCGCGCATTGCTCCTCTTAGTTTCAAGGCGCTTGTTCATAGGTTTAGAGAGCAGAGGCAACACATGTTTGTCCCTGCTCAGCGCCCACGCGTAGCGTTGAGGTTTGTGCTGTCTCATGACTTGCGTCCAGGGGCTTCTACCGTGGCTTTGATCTGCAGTTCTGCGACGTGTGTTTGCTTGTGTAGTGTGTTGTGTGCTGGACTAGTGTTGATTTCCATGTGCCACACTGCTGTTGCTTCCAGATTACCCGGGCATCTGGTCGTTTTGTAATGCCTATTTCGTGTCCTGCCTTGTTTTCGCGCCACCGGATTACATGCGTACGTGTTTGCTTTTCGCCTGTGCTCTCAGTCGGCTTGAACAAGGGCTTCCTTGTGACAAAGCGGCCCACACCTGAGCGTCCCTCCCGCAGAAAGGGAAAAAGGACAACTCGTGTTCAAGCCATTCGAGAGATCGTTCGTCAAGTCGCCGGCTTCGCCCCTTATGAAAGGAGGATTCTTGATCTTATCAAGGTCGGCACCGCGGCCACAAACAAGAGGGCACTCAAGTTCGCAAAGAAGCGCCTAGGCACTCATAAGAGGGGCAAGGCGAAGAGAGAGGAGCTCACCCAGGTGGCGGCTGCAATGAAGAAGAAGACCGCAGCTTAAAGCGTCAAACAGATTACTGCATGTATCCTGGTGTGCAGCCAGGCAAACATAGCAGAACCCGCTGGGTCGTTTGGCTGCTCAGGCGGTAGCAGCAGAGGCTTAGGGCTAGGGGCAACAATGCCCCACCCCGTTTTGAATCTGATGGGACAAGTCGTTTCATTCCTGGTTTTTCGCGTCCTAGGATTGGGGGGTGCTGCACGGCACCTTCCATTGTTCGTTGGTAGAACTACCTGGGATGGGGTCAAGCCCACCAGATAGCCAGTGCTTTCGCAGCAGTTCGTCACACACCGAGTCCGGCAGCGGTGTTATTTTGCTCGTCCTTTAGTGGTTACGCCGGCACGTTTTAGTGTTGTGGTAGATATTCGAATGTATTCAATATAGGGCACTCCTTCGGGGTATCAAAGGCTGTGGTCGTTGCCAGATACTTTGTTGCGAACGTCAAAATGGTATCCAGCTACCACCCTTCCCAACACCATGGGAAGCTGTTGGTCAAAGCATGCGGCCAGTGTCGACAGTTCTGAAGGAAGCCGCCGATAGTCATTGTGGGTGTAAAGAATCCGACCCCTCAGCTGCCGATGTAGACAGGCTCCCGAGATGGCGGTTTTCTAGTGGCTAACAACGCGATCTTGAATATTTGGGCTGGTGGCTGGGAGGGGAGCGGAAAACGGTGAGCAAAGGGGGTGTACGTGTGCAGTTACCGAAGCTAGGGCGATTTCAAAGCAGTTTCTGTCGCAGCGCAAGGGGAAGACTGAAAGAATAAGTATACACATAGACCAGAAGCACTCGTGTTTCTGAATAGGCGTCGAGTTTCAGACATGCGATATTTCTTTTCCACCGTGGTGTAGATCATCATGGAATTTGAGCGCTGTTTTCCATGTTTCTCTTATCAGTACATCTTTGGACTGCTGGCCTTCAATTCTCTATCTATTTTGGCCCTATACAGCTGCTTTGCTCGCTTACACGTACCGTAACTCGCAAGTCCTAAGAGGAATCGTACCGTCTATAGGTGGCATGACTGACATAATAATCCCTCGGAAACAGCGAAATGCTTGATGATATCTTTTTTTAACTCATGTTCTGTATGCGGTGTTAAGTCTCTGCTAATAATAGTGGATGTGATGGATTCTCTCTGGATTCGGCCATACGCTCCCGGTGACCCTAAAAATGCGTTTGGAGCCAGACCCGAAAAGGTACAGGACAGGAAAGGCTCTGCTGTAGAGCTTACTAGGAATTCATTCAGGCATACGAACAATCAATAAACTTTGCATTTTGCTATCCTTTGTGAGGGGGATTTAATATGCAGTTTCCAGGGGAATGGGCAGGTCACTATTTCCAACACGGTGCATGCATTCCGCTAGTGTTTGACGTGCTCTGGCCTAGAGTGCATCGCGGGCTTTTGAGTTAGTAGTCAGTTTTTCATCTTTATCAATTATGTATTTCTCCCTCCATAGATGCACAGCTAGAATGAACATGACGGAATAAGGCGGCAGAGGTGCTGGGATGTCAAAGCGGAGACTGCTCACCCAAAAAGCAGAATGTTGGGATGGACACATGCAGGAAAGGGGAAAACAGCACCTGAAGCAATTCGACAAAGTAGGAGAGTAGCAGAGCACTGGTGGATTCTGCCAGCACTTCCCTATGTGCCGAGTCCGCAAACGACGAACTCAAATAAAACATTAGTGGACGTGAAAAGGGCTTCTGAAAATAAACCAGACACACCATGGACAGATTATTGGGATACTGATTAGACTGTGAAACAGATGTAGTGCTGGTAAAACGTCGATAAGGAAAGAGCGAAATCGTTATGTCCCTCTGCCACCAGATGCTTCAAGGGAAGCGCCAGCCAGTACCATCATGCAGTGAAACGAGAAGACTTCATTGGTTATAGCGTCGTTAAACTAATTGAAGCTGAACAGCAGGCGCCAATGCAACTCCCATGTTCTCTTTTTCGCTGCAGACCACTCTCAGCCCAGCTCTCCCTTACATTCCAAGGAAATCAATGCAGCTTCACACCTTTGGTCGGCGAACAAAGAAGCTTGCTTTGAGTCTAAGACAAATATTACATTGTATAAGTTGTGTCCATGCATTCGGGAGCAGGATTTAGGACATTGCAGTCAGGGCATATGAGATTCTCCTGGTCGTGCTTTTTATGGTGCCACCAAAATGGCCAGGAAGAGCTTCCGAGTAGCAAAAGGAGGGGGAGGAGACTGGATAGCCGAACTTATTCATTCGATAGCTACTGAGAAAGAGCTAGAGGCTCTGGGTGTATCGGCAGAAGAGGCAGCACGGGCAGTCTCTAGAAATTTTGTCCCCCTCATGAAGAAGCATTTGGCATTTGCTATTAGCTACAGCAAAGCTGCGTTTGAGGCTGCCCTTGTCGATGAAATAACACAAGGGGAAGGGCCAATTTCTTGCCTGGAGCTCCTGGAGAAAGTAAAGGATGCGTCGCAAAGGATTAAAGACCTCGTGGGTTAAGAGTCCTCAGCATCTCCAAACCTAAGCCAAAAGTATCCAATCACACATCATAAACACCGAATTGCTGCAACATTCCATGCGTTTACAGCAAGTAGCAGAGAATGCGATGTATACACAGAGCCCTAGTATGCATACTCTTCAGGCTGGGGTTTCTTGGCCACGGGGCACCCAGTGTTTAGACCTTAAACATTCGCACAGCTGGTGATACCAGCCACAATGTGCTTGCAAAGTCAATAGGTCATTTGTTAACAGTACTGCCACAAGAGCAGATCAATATTTTCAATCTGGCCTGCGCACATGCAGATGGGTACGGTTACAACTCAATCTGAGAAGATGCATGAACTGGAAGAGAATTTGGCCCATGCACAGGAATTTTTGGACAAAGTAGAAAACATCAAGGAAGACGCGTTGTCTACCGCAGACAAATGTCGGCAGTTTGTAAGATGTCAAATGATAGAGTGGACTGATGAACGAATTGCAACACGGCACAAGCTAAATATGTCCACGCCCAGAGAGTGCCGTCTTTACAAGTGTTAAGAATAGAAGGCTTCAAAACTACGCACCCTGCTTTTAGTTTCGCCTCTGCTGTTGCTTTCAACATAATTCCGTAAGCACAAAAACAGATCCGTCTGAACGCACCAAGGCGTTATAAAGGAAAGCCTTGCCTACGTGCAGCCTTCGGTTCCTATTCTGCTGTAGGCCAAACGGGAGGAAGGGCGCTTCCCTAGCTCTAGTATGGAGTTCGTCGAACGGTTGCGAAGCGAGATACGGGATGAGCTGACTCTCGAGCTAGCTGAGCAAGTCACGGCTTCTGCCGCTGCCCCCTGCAGCACAGCAGCAAATGTGGACCAAGAGGTGCAGACCGACCCCGTTTGCATCGAGCCAGTCATAGACGAGTCTGAAACTATTCCCGTGAAGCTGCCTGCTGAGGAATTACCTTCATATGAAGCAAAAGAACAGATAAATAGCAGCCAAGGGCTAGCCCCTAGCGATAGGGAACTCCTTACATCTTGCCTCGAAGAAATGCGGATCCTAAACAACTATTTTGCAGAACACGCGTCGGGGGCCAGCGGTTTTGAGCGCACACGAGTAGGCCAACGGCATTGCCGAAACCCGATTCCTGGGAGTAGATCGGGCTTCAGCAAACCAACGCAGTGGAATGCCACGCCGTCTTTCGTTGCTGTACTTCTCGCTGCTCTCACCAGCTGTTTTGGGGGGAGCGCAAAGGGCTCCTCGGCTCCTCACACTGAACACTATGAGAGCAGATCTTGGCAGACCTTCGCCAGCCGGGTGTTTCCCTTCGTCTACCATAATCAGAACGACAAAAAAACTCATCTACTTCTAAATGTATGCTTTCCCAATTTGTTTTTTACCCTCTTCTGGCCCCTTGTTCTTTTCTCTGTGCAGCTAGCAGGCCCGGCACGCGAGTCCTTGTGTCAACGCAGCAGCTGCGTTGGAACCACTGACAGACCACTTGGAAGCTCCCAAGGGAGTGCCTGTGAACATGTAGCCCTCAAAACATTTCGTCTTAGCCCTATATCCCGCTCTAGCAACGGACAGGCAGAGTTTATTTCCTCCTACGGCATTCGACAGTCTGCAAATCCCTCCGGCCCCTGCACTTCACGCAGGGTGGTGTGTACAGATGAACGGCTCCTAGCCAGTGGACCGTCGCCGAAGTCCCAACATCGGCAGTGGCAGCACGACACAGCAGAGTATTCAGGCTTGAGCACCAGACAGAGCAGCCATTTCGCCCCAGCAGATGTCGCAGGGGCGGATCCCGAAAAGCCGATGCAACAAGCTTTTGTTCATTCATATCAGGCATCAGCTTCTCCAAAAGGCAGAAGCCTCAGCCCCGTGAGCCAGGAATTACATTCTGCTCCCTCTGTCCTGTTAGAGGAGGCTTCTTTTGCCTCTCAGCTGCAAAAACCAGCACTATCAGCACCAGCAGAAGGAGAATTAGCCCCTGAGGCACCAACCGAAAACACATACAGCAAAGGATGCAGCACTGAAGAAGCAAAAGAAACACTCCTAAACTCCTCCGCAGACGCATGCCATCATCCAGAAAGCCCTGCTGCTCCATCGACCATTTCAGAAGTGTCGTCCGCAGGCCAAGAGCGCATAACGCTCTATGACACCCCGGATACAGCAGCCGCCGATTCAGTGACCCCTTCAAAACAAGAGGCTCCCAGGGCTGTCCGTGGGCAGGCAGTACGAACGGCGCCAGCAGGGCAGGAGGAGAGCAACAGAATAGGTGACTCACTATTCCTTAGCTGAACCCTATTTTGGTGGATAGCGAAAAAGGAGAAACTGCAAAATGCTGAGCACTGGATGTGTTGACTTTGTGCTAGAGTTGCTAGTGCTGCTGCTGTAGCTCTGACGCTGCGGCCGACTACTAGAATGCACTGCAGACAAGTGTATTGCCAGAAAATTAAATGGATTGAAAGAAGAGCAACAGTCCTCTGCTTCTGGTGTGCAGTTTCTTGCTTTTGCTTCTTTGCCCTTCCCGATAACAAGGCAACGACATGCCTGCTCGCAGAGTTAAATGCTTAGCCGGGTTCTATGAGGATGCGGGGTGTATATAGATGTCCTGCGTGAAAAGAAAACATGCTATGTTTACCCCTTAGAGCCCTAGTCTCTGCCATATACGTGATAGTTCTTTAGTTGGAGCCTTGAAGGGTTTTCACACAAAGCACAGCTTCCTCTTGACATAAGAATTGAAAGTTTAGAAGCGCCCGGAGCACCTTAAAAGCTTTTAGCAGACTGTTCATTACCTATAAAAGCCTCCTTGTCTGCGCTACTCTGCCGCAGAGGCGGCAGCTTCTAAGACGCAGTTGGGCTCAGACGCGAACGCCACACTGGGGAAACCAGCGAAAACAGGAAGAGCAGATGTCCACATGCAACCGGAAGTTTGCCATCAGTCAAAAAGATTTGAGCAATTGAATCTGCAGCAGCAGCTGCTTCAGCCGCGGCATGGGTGGACTTCCGCAACTTCCGCCTTCCAAGGGCAAACCGGCCTGTGCAACGTAGACGGTGGAGCCTCAAGCCTCACTCCTACACAAGCTGTTTTCTCCGAGCTTGCAGTAGCAGAAGGGTGGGGAAAAGAATCAATAGGCGAAAATGAATGGCAGAAGCTGCAGTTCTCAGGAGGACAGAACAGGGAAATAAAGATGGAGACGAACGCAAATTGGCAGCAACAACACCCACAAGCTCAACAGCCGCAGGGTTGTGTGCCCCAAGAAATAATTTTCGGTCGAAATGGACCGCCGATCTGGCCACTGGTGACAGGGGGAGCTGCTTGGTGCAAGAAACACGAAACGAAAACTATTCCTCTTGCTCCGCTGAAGAGGCAAAACAGAGAGGAAGGCGCGGAATGTGGCCCGTCAATTATTGCAGAGGCGCATGCCGCTGTGGCCATGCAACCAGGCAAGTGCTTACATCCATTCAGATGTAGATTCATGCGATAGCGGATACATCGATCCATCTTGCACTTTTCACGCCGACTTTAGGTTAGTGGACAGATGCTCCTTCACTTGGAGCTTTGATTGTCTAATGTGGCATCGCCGAGCCACTTTACACGCATGCAAATCCCTATGAATAGAGCCGGTAAAGCTGCAGACCCGTTTGGGTGCCTAGACCTGTGGTAAGAGCACCGAAACACCTCGTGAATACAGATTATTTGTTATTTTTGTAAGGTACGGGGATACACTATGTCAGAGTGAGGCTTGCGTATTGTTCCGCAGCCTTATTTCGCCACCCCTTCGTAGGACAAGCTGCATCTCAACAGGGCGAGACTTCTAGGCCCAAGCCGTTTTTTCCCGAGGGGGTCACGGGGGTCTATATACCTCTTAAGGGGTCCAAACTGGGGAAGGCGAATTACAAAGAACTGAAAAAAGAGGAAAAACAAACTTACGCCGGCGCATGCAAAACACTTAACGAGCTCCGCATCAGAAATAAAGTGTTAGAAAGCCAGGTAAGCCGGCGACACAAAAAATGCGCAAATCAGGCAACAAAAGGACACAAGACCTTAAGGGGTAGACCAACTGCTTGCAACCACTAAAGCCTCTAGAAAAGGAAGTGAACTGAGCATGTATTCGCTGGTCTGATCGTGTCGTGCTGTTCACACCGTACCGCGATCGCGCATCGAAGATATTTACGTGTTTGATTTACTTTATGTTTGCTTCGTCTGTGCAGGTCCTAGGCCTCTCGGTCGCTTTGAGTCAAGCGCACGAACGGCTAAACGAATTAACCCACGTTTGCGATAAATTGGCAGGTGGATTTTCTGCACAAAAATGAAAAGACTAAAAACTACACGGTGGTGGCTCTTTTTGAGCCTAGACCGTGTAGTATCCCTAGAATGCGTGTGCAGCTGGTGCATCCATTCGTTAGAGAAGGGATAATCTTCGCAAGCGTTTTTAATGATCCGCTTCCTATGTTTTATCAACTTGATTCCTTATTCTGTCGAAAGTAGAGGCTGCTACACATAAATATGGGGACGGTGGCAGTCCCAAAGCAGGGATTTAAGAAAACAACAACCCCTAACTAATTTTCCAGAAATTGAACACTTGCTGCAAGCGTCTGCCCGCCACTCAGCAATACGGCTGTCGTTGTTGTCTGCAAAGTTTCTGTAAGAATCCGCGTGTAGGTTTTTAGTAGTGTAATCTGTGTACCCGTCAAGTTCCATTGATGTCTTTTTTGTTATTCGCATCTTTTTGCTGGCATCAATACAGCGCTGAATTACGAGGCCGGTTGTGCAGTTGCACCGCTCCAAATCCATGCGTATACTAAATCAAGCCAAAACGGCCATACACGTTACTGAGGATGCGTTCAAAAGAATGGGTCTAGCAAACCAAAAGTGCCACTAGCTGTGCAGGTGCCTGTACACCTGAACTGAACGCAAGGTCTATTGTGTTGCATTTTGTAAACCAGAAGGCAGATATTCAGCATCATTAATTTCATAAATATGATGACACGCTTTTACTAAGTGGTGATTTATTTCGTCGCACATACAGCAGTCGCTTCTACATGGACTGACACGCAAAATGCAAGCAGACAGCAATCAATTTTCCTGGTCCACAGAGGTACCTGAGAGAAAGCCTTCAAGTTGTTTCCTAAATATATTTCTGACTCATTGCAACGCAGAGAGCAGCCTTTCAGGGTATGAATCTTCGTTCAGAAACTTGAATTACATATTCTTAAGCCCCAAGAGCCCCTGTTCACTTGAAAATTTTCAGCGGCTTTGCACAGGGTTTCGACAGCAGCGCTGCTAGCCCTGTGTCTGAGCATCCCATCCTCTGGCACTCATTTCTCAAGTCCAGCTGACACGTATGATACACTCTTAGTTTCCCACTGTTTTGCCCTTATGATATGAATTGCGCTTAGTGACTTGAAACAAACGTGCATTGTTCAATCTGGCAACACCAACGGCGTAAATGAGAAACCGAAGCAAAGAGCCGGAGATAAAGAAATCAGAAGAGGAAAACCGTTCGTAGCTGTCGGATGTAGGCAGCGTCCGTCCTCCAAACGTCGCCGCAGCAGCAACAAAAGCAAATCGAACAACACTGCTGTGATACCCATTGCCCACATACAGAAGAAAAAGAAAAACGGCAGTCAACAGCCGAAGAGCACTTCCATACACATTGTCAATCCAGCAGTCCTTCCTCTTTCCCTGAAAGTAGGAGAGCGGGCAGGAGGACGAGAATATTCACAAGAGAGCTTCAGGGACCCTTCAATTTCTGATTCACCTGCTGCAGATGATACAGGCCACTGTTCGAAGACGCCGAATGTCTTCCAGGATATCTCAAGCGGTATCTTCGTGGTGAGACGGAAGAAGCTATACAGGTTGTCATTTTTTTTGTAATGAAAAACGCAGGTGCCCGGATGTTTCTGCAGATTGTGCACTTGGGCCTCGCGAGTCAACTCTTTCACCGCGGGCAATATTTTCCACCTACGCCCTCATGTAATGAATACAGGCATAATCAGCCATCTAGCCAGCCAGTCCGCTAGCTGATTCGCTAGCTATGATACTTCGTCGTGTAAAAATTCGACGAACTGCTCGGAGAGGCCAGTACCCTGCATAAGTAAACGAAATAGAGGCTCGGAGCATGTTGAAGAAGACCAAAGAATTAGGAGCCGTACAGTTTCGTGCAGGAAGCCACTTCCATAAAATTTTCACATATTTTGCGGAAATAAGGACTGGACTTGCGCACAAAAACAGGGTTAAAACATCGAAGGACACGAGCATAGCGAAATACACCCGTAACCATGCGTTTCCCCATTTGCCTCACTGTGTGCCCAGGGAAACTAATCCTTCAATTGTGAGCAATAGCAATAGCGAGCAGCTTAACTTAAAGTGTGCTATGATTTCATGATACCTTCCCCTTATCCTGCTGTTTTCTGGGGAGTCCTAGCTTCTCCCTATCGTCTTCAGAAAACCCTAAAACGTCCAAAATTAGTAGGAATATTTCATCTCGACGCTTTATCTGGCCCTACACAACCGCACAGAAAAATCAACCGAGAAGTCTGGCAACGCACAGTCATAGCCACACTTGCTCACAGCTAGCGTATGCTTGCCTTCACGGACAAACACCCATTCGAGACGAATATTGACATGCCTACAAGTTAAGCCGTGGGATCCCTATACCAATGGATGCAAAGTTGGACACAGCGGGATCGGCATTCATCCAGAGGTCCATATATTTATTCATATGTACATGCTTAGGCTACGTATATATAGAGCTGCATATAGTACTCAGATATGTACGCACGTACGAATAAGAAATACATAGGCATGATCATGGTAATAGGCATACCTACGAAGGCATTGTGAACGCTTTAGGAGACGCACTGAAGCACGCAGATCTATAAAGCTATTATTGGGTAAGCGTGCATATGAGGAACACCTTTTCTGTTCATGAGGTTTTAAAATGCTTCCAGACATGTAGAGCCACCTGCGGTGATGTATGCACGGCTCCAGTAGTGGTAAAGGTGGAGAGGGTTTATTTTGGCTCACGTGCATCTCCTGATGTTTGGTGATCATCTGTGCTACAATCCGTTTATCTATGAAAAATTCTTGCTCCTCTACTTGCGCATGCAGCCGTTGCAACAGCTTCTGCATCCCATCCCTTGACCAAAGGATACAAAAGCAAAACACCCTACGTGCGCCTTAAAATTCTGAAACCTAAATCGTAACTCATAATCCCTGAGCATATCATTCGGCAGCCTCTAAAAGGGGCAATGGGCATTGTGCCTTACGAGAGTGCCCGGTTGTCTGATACATATTTCTCTGCTTTAACGATTGCTTCGTCTCTCTCTTGCGCTGCCGTTGCAAGTTGCCTCTCCAAGTCCTGCATCTCCCCCTTGAGAGCCTCGCTCTACAAAATACAAGCAGGCACACAGTTGCGCGTGTGTGTACATGCTTTTCTCTAGTGCTATGGGCGAACACTTAAAGGAACGCGTATTATGCTAGTTAAGAGGACTTGCCATTTCGACTCCACTTTTCATCGCTCTGAGTTCTTTTTGTACTAAGGCCAGTTCCTCTCTCAGCCGAACGACCGTCGCGTCGCATTCTGTCTGTAGGCCAAAAGAACGGAAGAATCAAAGGTGAAAGCCACAAGTACCGAAAAGGTGGAGGAAATCTTCGCGTAAAGAGGGCGCGGAAGCAAAAGCTCGTCATAGAAGTGCCAAAATCGGGAGCAGCATATACAGCGAGCGTATTCCATATACCTGCAAGCGTTTAAGGGCCTTAGCATACTTATCCACTGCAGTTTTCGCTTCTTTTAGCTCTTGTTCCATCGCATCTCTCTCTGAATGTGCTCTTATCAGTTCAACCTCTACATCGTACCACACATACCAAAGCAGATATTCACCCCACACCCTCTTTTGCAGCAAGCGCGATGCAAAAAGCAGTAAGTAGCTCATCAAATACTCAGCTGGTATGATCAAAGAGCGTTTTCACGCAGGTGTGTGAGAGGGAAGGTCCAAAGAGCCTTCACTGTAAACCCAAGGCCTAAAGTCCACGGACAAAAGCATGATAAGGCATTCATGCGATTCGCACTGATGCTGCTGCTGCTTGGTGACAAAATTTCATCAAAAGACACATGCAGACACCTGAGATGCTTTGGATCTCCCGTATTTCCTCTACTCTGACCGCCTCGCGCTTTGCAGCCTCGAGCTCTTTTTCTAATGTTTGGGCCCTCTGAGGAAAATACACACGCAGGAACAACTGTTAATTATGGCCACTGGGGGTACCACAAGCAGATGGAGACATGCAAACGATATGCACGCGAAACATATCGGCAACGCCCCCCAAGTTATATGGCTACGGCACAAAATTTGGTGGACGTTGAAGCCGCTAAAAGCTGCCGTAGACCACCGGATCATCCAATCAGGACCCTCTTCTCCCCTGAGATATTGCCGCTTACTGCTGCGTCGGCTCGGAGGTCTGCGAGCTCTCCAAGAGCTTCTTGAAGACTGCGAGAGATGGCAGCATGAGAGGCCTGAGATGTCCACAGCAAACTCGAAAGGCATAGCTTCCAGCATACAGCGCACACGGTAGGCATTTATTTACAATTAAGCTCAAGCTCCAAACCAGAGGGCGTCGGCCGACCTGCCAGGAGCGTATCTGCAATAACAGATCTCGGTTTTCCCCAGCTAGCTCTTCGGACGCCTGTGGTGCCGCTGCGGCATGCCGCTTCTCATACTGTTCTAGGAGGGACTCATAAAGCTGCCTGAAATGCACGCACAGATTACGAAATCTCAAGCCAGTTTCTCACTCGGGCGACACCGGAAAGCAGCATAACGCTCAAGAATTAATAACTGACCTCACGGTTTCCAGCTGTTCTGTTGCGCTCCCTAGCTGGCCTTTCAGCCTTACGCTCTCCTCTGACTCCGCCTACAAACGCACAATCCTCGAGGAGGCGTGTGTGTGTACTCTACGATCTGGAGTCTATTGAGAGCGACAACGGCAAGCACTTGGCGTGATGGCACAACACGAATTAACAGATGTTTGCAAAGGGCTGTCTGTCTCTAGAAACCGTGCAGCTGGGGTGTGGAAGGCGCACACAGCTCACTCTGCTTGAGATATCCATTTGTGCATAGATTCATATACAACTGGAGGTATGCAAATATTGGCACATACTGTACATCCGGTCATACCAGCTCGACTGTGGGTCTGTGGGATGCGGTAGACACGACGCATTCTCTATCTATCTCTATCTCTATCTCTCTCCCACCAGTTTGACCCTTTCCTTCTCGGCCTCCCGCTGGTCTTCAATGCGCTGTTGAGAGTCTTTGAGGTCTTCAGTCAGCTCGGCAATCCTCCTCTGGAGTGTTGCTGCCTGATGCTGCAGTTGCTGCCTCTTGCTGATTTCCTCCCGCAGCCGCCTCTCCGCCTCGAGGGCCCCCGGGCGTTGGGGGGCCCCCTCGTTATAGCACTGCTGCTGCTCCTCCTCCAGCGGAGTGGTATTCGATAGGGAGCTTTCTCGGGTCAGGGCCCCCGAGGGCCCTCGCGACCCGTCGGAGACGTGGTCATTGTACCCTTCCGAGGCCCCTGAAACGGAGAGGGCCCCTGCACACCTCACGAGGCGAGCGGCAAGCCGTACGCAAGCGAATAGGGGGAAGGGCCCCCTCTTGCTGGGGTCGAGGCCCTCTTGGGAGCCTCCTGGAGTTGAAATTCCGCTCGCTGAGCCATCGCTGGGGTCCAGCTGCCGCAGCCAGTACAGTAAATCCACGGGGAGAGTGCGAGCGACAGGCCGAGCCAGAAGCTCGTGAAATGAAGCAGACCCTGCGCACACCGAGAGCAGCGAAATACTGCAGCCGGAGGAAGCCTTTGTGGAAGGCTAGAGGGCGTCAAAACGGAATATGGGGTTCTGTGTCCTTTGACGTAGGCACCGCTAGTAGAGAGCCACGGGGTTCGAGGCTATAGTTCAAGAGCATATATGTGCGTATTTGTACGTAGCCACGACTCTGAACTAGGGAAAAGCGCCCTGAAATGCACCTTTGATTTGCTGCCACTCGTGCACTACGAACTCTGCATGGCTTGTGGCTCTCTCCAAATTGTTGCACAGGCCTTCGAACAGATCCCATGGGTCTACCTCTGCAGCAGGACCATGGCTTGCTAGCTGGCTAGCTGGGACGTGAAGGGCTTGGTGCAACCGTTGCAAAGGCTGCAACATCCCCTCCCATTCAGCAGCGGTGCAACGGCTTCCACGGCTGCACTCTGAGGCTGCTGGTCCGTCGACATCTCCGCTGCAACCATTGGACTCCTGCTGCTGCTGGGCCGCTAGCCGCGAGCGGAGGTGGCGGCATTCTTTTCTAAGGGTCGCCAGCTGCTTGGCGTATCTAGACATCTCAGCCTCTGCGCACAAGACCCCAGACGCAAGAAAACGTAGTCTCTTCAACGCGTGCAAGATGGTCTGTGCCGAAAATCTGAATGCTGGAGAGGCGGTGTGCGGGGCCCGCGGGGGGAACATGCGACGTCTCATTCATGAATAAAAAGCTTGGGGAGCGGGAGGAGGCGAAGGGGAGAATGCTATGCAGGAAGGCAGGCACTACCTGACAGTTCGAGCTGACGAGATATCGCCTCCTGCTGCGCTTGTTGCTGCCGCACAAGCAGCTCCAATTCTCGCTTGTGCTTCGGAGAGCCTTCCGCTCCCACCTCCTCCTCATCCTCCTCATCCTCAGAGAGGAGGACCTGTAGCCACACAAACGCCTAAGGCCTCGAACGCTGGGCCTGCGGCATGCAAACTACGCCACGAAATGCAGGGGCGAGGAAGGGGCTAGTTAGAGCTATGAAGGAAGGCTTCGGACTACGCTTTCGACTTGCCGCGTTTATTTCATTGACGGCGCCCCTGATGGCGCACCAGGCATTCTGCATCCTCTCGCCAGAGCTAAGCTGGCCCCTAAAGCTTTGGCCGGAAGCCTATACACCCCGAACCCTACGGTCCCCAGACTTTGGAAACAGTGGCTAGCGGAGGTTGCGTTCCCCTTCCGCCTTTGCACATGCCTTCGCCTTTGCGCTCTGAAGCGTCTGCAGGCTCTTGAAAGGCAAGACTCTACGGTCGCTCTCAGACACCGTGGACATGTCCCTCGGGGCCCCGAGACGCCCGGAGAGGGCGATGAAACCGACAGAGATGCAATGAAACAATGGCTTATACACAAAGCTACCGGCTTCTTTGTCTTATGAGTATTACAAAATAGACACCTAAGGACACCCTGCGCGCGCGCAGATTCCTCCCAGGGGGCCCTTAATCTGAACGGGGGGGCCTCCCTCCCGGGCGGCACCGCATGCCACGGAAATGTTCTTGTTTTTCCTGTATATGGGCATATCTGATCAGTGATCATCGCTGAAGGAGCACTTGGGAATATGTCGTGCTCGAAGATGCTCGACCTTCTTGCCAGTGCTGCCGAAACAACTCATGAGAAAACACCAGCTGTTGTAACTTCGACAACCGGCCAGTCTGGCCCCCGCCTCTCTTCACACTATGAATACGCCTGTTGCATGACCTACCCCTCTGGACCACCCCCGTAAAACAGACAATGGCAGTGGCCGAAAAGTTGCAACAGCCGATCTCCTCACTAGGCAGGCGCGCACGACCTTCTTCCTTCCAACAGAGGAGACCTGCCCTCTATGTGGATTCTTATTCCGCATAGAGACTCCTCTGCAAGTGCTGTGCTGGAGAAACGCTGCCTCTCGGATTTCGGCGGGGCGTCGACCATTGCGAGGTGAACCCGCCTTGGCTCCAGGCTCGGGATTATTCAGTGGCATGTGCAGTGACCCTGAGAGCCAATCATGATCAAACAGAGCTGTTCAGAATCTTTGCTAGGCATGTGTACGAGCGTAAAGAGCTTCCCAAACGTGGAGTACCCCTAAATGAGTAAAATACGAAGAGCCAAACCCTCAACACATTCCACCACTCTAGTTATATTTAATTTAAAAGCATTTGAAGTTGGCCTGTTGGTTCGTCTGTTCCAATATCTGTTCAAATGCAGAGTGCTTTTCGTGTTATACAAGAACACATAGTGTTGTTGCACGTGTGCTTTGGATTTCACATGCAACTAGCTGTGAGTGTTCCGAGTGCTTAAAGGGTGCAGCCACGCGCAGTGTCTTGACGCTCCGTCTAAGGTATTCTTATGGACGCACTTTACTGCAGACTCGATGAAATCTTGATGGAAAGTTATTACTTCCCACAAGAACCCCCGCCTTCACCTGCTTGCTCTCTTCACAGTTCCCCAAAACAGGGGCGAGGAAAAGATGTGCTTCGAGACCAACTGGATGCAGGACAGAAAAAGAGTGCCTGTCCTATGAGCACTCTACAGGTCGGTAGAAATTTAAAAACAGTGCAAATACAGAAACTAAAAATTCGCATTAAAGGAGGGCTGGAACGATTGAGCCTCTTGCTATAGAAAACAAGTAGACAAGCGAAGTGCGCGAGGGAAATCAGAATTCACACTAGATAAATGATGGCCTCTTGCCTCATGCAGCAATGTTTGTACGTTGGTACGCGTGTTACACTGCATGCCGATCCAGGCTGCGCATTCAGCACAGTGGACTTGAAAATCCCCGAAGAGGCATGTAGAAAATGTAGGTACAACATACATGGGAGGGCCTGCACATGAATCTTAGTGTAGACAACGCCTTGAAATAACAACCAATAGCATTTCAAGCAATAATAAGTACTGAAGTCAGCTGTTTGAGACAGAGCACACGCTGTGGAAGGAAAATTGCTGAGAACCGCGAGCAATATCGTCCGTAGCGACTAACCTTAAACGAACAAAGTGCTTTTAAGAGTAAATTGTTGGTACAGACGACTATGCGTTCAAATACTAAGAGAAACAAGCACAGAATTACGGTACGCTGTGTTTTAAGCCTGGAGTTTTCGTTGTGAAGGGTTCTCTCGCAGGCGGAGAGGCCCGTGATTGCATTTCAGTCAGCGACTCAGGTTGGCGTTTCCCACTCCATTCAACTATAAGCTTCCGCCTACTGTGTCCTGGGCGCTCAAAAGTCGTACAATCCAAACCTGCCGAGGCTTCCTGTGAATCCTCCTCCTCCCCACAAGCCGTATGGAAAAGTCCGCAAATCATTCGGAAAGTTTGGAAACATCTCTAGGACGCTAGTATGGATATGCATGCAGTACCTTTAACTTTAGGGAAATTGATGGTGAAAAGAGTATTGGTTAATGAGAGGATACAAATGGGCGAACTCTCCGGATTGGAACGTCCTCGTCTAGTCATCTTCTTTTGCTCTTCGTTAAGCTTGCCTCTCCACTAGAGCTACACATTGAGGCTTGAAACACACATTTGACCGCCGCATAACGAATATCCGTGCTATTCTCTCTTGATCTTTGTCCACAAATTCGCGTGCTTTTACCAGCGGTTTTCTGGATATCTTGTTTGCTAACGCAAGCTGCTGGCCTCGGAACATTAAGCCCTGGCCCGATTCAGAGAGGGGCTAATCAGTGTGAAGCAATGATGCGGAAGAGTAACGGGTACACGAATGCCCTGTTGTAGTATACGCGCTCTCAACACGAGGGAGAAAACTCAAGCTAAGCAACTAGCTTTTTGAAAGTACAGACTAGCAAATGCTTTAGAAGAGCGGTTGGTTTGGTCTATATGCCAATCTACCTCCGGGTTATTCGCAATGACCATATCACGGTCAATGTAAAAACCGGTCACAGGCATGTCAGAACGCACTAAATTACTCGGTACTTAGTCATCAGTGTTAATCCGGAGAATTCGTGAAGCTTAATAGACACGAGCGCAGAATATACAGCGACTGGACCCCTGCGAGACTTCGGGAAAAGGGACTAAATGGACATGTTTCCTGCTTGTCGACAGCGAAATGGATGCTAACCCGACCCTTGGCGTTCGACAGTTCAACAAGAAAGTCCCTGTCATATTATCTTGATTCTTATGGGAAGCTTTGCAAAGGGCCATATTTTGAGAATTAGGTGGCTTCGGCTGCTGAAAATCTGGGCATGACAGTGTGTATTCCTCTCTTGAGACACATCAAATATTACCAGGACCAGGTGAGGTTTGCAGAGTAGTGTGATTCTCACCATGGCTTGAATTTACATGATCACGGACTTGCACAAAATGTCGCTGATGAGGGAACCGTGAATGCGAAAGTTACAGAGTCGCTTTCACCGCAGCAGTCCATCATGGATTTGGTAGCACCTTACGTTTTTTTCATTTGGGATTCTGGCAACAATAACCGATGAATGGGCCTCAAAAGCAGAGGTCGCACGCGCTTCGAAGAGAACCGTGTCACACAGAGGAGCGATTGAGCTGCACAAGAGTAAATTGCGTGGGCATCGCAAGAGCGTGTGGGCGATCGTTTTGATGATCTTTTTCATATGTGTCAGTGAAAAGTCGTACCGCAGAAGGTGCGAAGTCATCCTACAACTCAAGGAGTATCAAAGCGATGAAAACTCTCGTAAGATACATTTAAAGACCAAAGGTCGGACTGGACAGTAAAATGGAGCAAAGCTAAATAGTTACAGCGGTTTCAGATTGCACCTCAACCCATCGAGCACCTCCCCTTTCATCTGACAGTACTGCTAGGTTTCGGTGAGGCGATGAGAACAGCAAGCAATAATTTGATTTTGCAAAAAAATCCATAGCCTGCTGGGGGACATCTTCTTACCACTGCGCCATTAATGTCGGTTCTTGGGGACAAATGGCGCTCATAATCGAGAAGCACGGCTACTGGAGGAATCTTAAAGTCACCGCTGGGGCGTGCTTGCTGCAGCATAAAGCTCCCCTATCTACGCCCTACACTGCAGTCTCTTGGCTTTGCCGATCAACGAAACACTCATAAAATCAAATTTCGATAAGAAGATGCAAGCTCATAAAGCACAGCACTGTCATTGCGGGTGTGTAAAGCCAAATTCCACGCCTTACTTGCCTAAATCCTTGCGGACTCTGCTTCAATTTCCGCGGCCGAAACACGGGATCTTGTATGAAAAGAAACACTTGTATGCCTTCACATACCACTGCTTGCTCTGCAGCGCGCTGCAGCACATGCCGTATAGGTCATCTTAAACGTTTCTGCTGAATCAAAAGGCATTGTCCATGCAGACAGACCTCCGTGGTAGGCTAGCAAAATGCCGATCAACTTTCCCCTTCAGTTCAACTGCAGCATTACCAATTTCGAAAAACATGCAGTTGTAGAGTTTGAGTATATGCCAGCAGGGTGAAGGGGACATGTAAAAGGGAGTTTGTGCAGTCAAATGTCATGTACACTGTTAATCCGTGTAGCCCATCAAGTAAGTCGCCAATATGAAGCATCAGCAGGATGTGCTTCACAATAATGCTGTCCAGGGGTTTAACGCTATCTGCATACACACCATCTTTCACACTTACTGGCACCAACACCGGGTTGTGCCGAAATTACTTACCGATTTGTGCACTTCACTTTTCAATGAATCCCTTGCCTACTGTTCAATACACTCTTTATGCTGTGAAAACCTCCAATAGAGCGGAACGTATTTTGGCGCTGACCTGGGCAGCAGCTTCATGTGATGCGCTGGATGACCCTCGGGTGGCCAGACTGTTGGCCGCTCTTCATTTTTCAGCACAACCGCGAACCCCTCCTGGGTACTTGCCCATTCCTGTCATCTCACGGAGGAGGCTTTGATCCATTTACCGTATAAAAGGTCAGTTGCAGAGCCACTTAGAGGGGCAGCACGCTAAAACTGCCTTTTTTTACTGCACTGCTGAGCCGCTCGCAAAAAGACTGCCTCAACTTGTTCAGGTAATGACTCTGCCTCGCACGCCGTAATTGAACTGATAGTTGCATGGAGACTACGAGTTGTTTCTGCCTAGCTTTTATCGGCACACTAGCCTCGATAGCACGCAGCTGGGGGCCCTTGGGGGTCTTCCATTGGGCTACCAATGGCATACCTACGAGTACGCCATGATGCATGGGCTGGTATATAAGTCACAAACTATGCTCTGGCATTTACCTAAAACAGCATTGCTAATCCTTGATTTTGGCTCTCTGTAAGGAAAGAGATTTCTTCAGGCCTGCTCTAAAGCAGTAGCAGCCAGATATCGCTTCTACGCTGTCTCCTTGCATGCAAGGTCCAGCTCACAACTAGCGTCAAGGAAAAGCGTGATTCTTGGTCACTCGTGAACACTTGTATGAGCGCAGCATCGCCCCATCGCGGATCCCCAACTGAGGCGTTATCGTCTGTACCCGCCTTTGGTGCGCCACAGCCTGCATAAGGGGGCTTTTCGTTTCGCTGTTGCGTCGTACCTACTCAAACAGCCTGCTTCTGCTAGGCCAATCCTTTTGTCCAGCTTGTTTGGCTTTTTGAGTGCGCTTGCACTTCCGAGTTACATGACCGCATCTTCTACTAGCAGAGCAGATTCATTGTGGGGGGCTGTTTAAATCTGCGTCAAAAGGCAACCTCCCTGTGTTTTTCTTTGTTTTGTTCATCTTATACTAGGAGCTAGGGCTGGGTGACTCCTCCCATATATCCATCGGTTCTAACTTCCGACGTGGCTCTTCCGCGCTCGTTTGTTTCTAATCGTCAACGGATCCATCATTTGCTTAAGGCTTACCGATAGGTCGTTTGAGCACTGAGTTGCTGCCGATCCTGCAGCCACTTGACGTAACACTTTGGGTAGACCGGATACAAGCCATTGACAAAGCAGCTGTTCGCCAGACTTGTGACCTCTGCAAACCAAAGTTTCCTATTTCGTGCTATATTAGTGTGTCCAATGGTTTGCATGCTTAAGCTTTCCTGATTTCCACAAGCTTCCTGTCGAGCTTATCTCGGCATTAACCTATGAGTCGAAGCTTTAATGAAGGCTTGAACTGTACGGATCGCTGCAGGGCGACAATGTCTTCTGAAGAAATAGATTTACTATTCAAGTGTTTCTTTCTCCAATAATCACGCCGGAAGGGTATTGGCTTTTTGTCTGGAGCTTTGAATCCAGGTACATTTCCAACCGGCTGGTGAGACATTCGAGTCTTGCACATTCGTACAGCCACCATACTTCCTTAAGCTCCCTAAGGTCACCGAGGCATCCACGAACATTTGTTTTGGTCACAGCTCATGCCTTTTTCTCTTTTAGCTGTGAAGCTACTGAGTTCACATCAACTTGCAGGCCTGCCTCTGCCGCGCCATCAAGTGTTGCGCCACCGTCTACTTCCATCGCCAGAAGAAACATTTTTCAGCCTGCTTCCAAATAAAAGAAAGCACTGAATTCCCAACTAGCTTGGTCGTAACTAGACAACTGCTATAGGAGCAGTTTACGTCTGTAGCGGGCCGAGCTACACGTCAACACCTCAAAAATTTGTATTCGCCTACGAATTATTAGATAGATTGATTGCTCGGGTTTTCTGTTCGTGGCTACTGTACACCGCAGAGCATTGCTACCCCGACTCAGGAAGACGCAATGTTGCGGGCGTGTCGTCAGAGGTTTTACGCAGTTAGTGATAGCTCCGATAGATTACAGGGTGCAGCTACATGCACCGCAGGTGTCCCTGGCCCCTCGTTCCGTAAGATCTGAGGGGAGGGGGCATGCGAAGATGGCAATGCCTTTGGAAAACGCTCAATAACTTTCTTTTGTACTGAGTTTAGGGTTAAATGTCTCCCTATGGAGGCCTTAGATGGAGCGTTACATCCAAAATCCGCGCGGGTGCATGCGTGAGTTTCCGACGGGGCCCTCTAATGTCTAATACAGCCAGCATCCATTTATGTGAGAGTCTCCGTTGCTCTCTAAGGAAGCCCCCGCGGGGGCTTCGCCCCTCAACAAAAACCTCCAGGCGGGAAAAGATGCCGAGGGGCTTCCTAATGGCACAAGGGAGGAGCTGATACGTTTGTTATGACGTGCGTGTCGGAAGTAGCAAAAAAACGACAAGGACACATGATATTTGCATCGCTCTGGCCATCTGCGTCTGTCTTGACACATGCGCAAATGTATGGATGACAAAAGGCCTTCTTACTGTCAACGCTGGCTGCGCGCAAAGGTTGTGGGACGTGTGGAAGGCGTGTGCTATGTGATTGCGCCTGTGTAGGTATGCAGGTACGTGCCATGAGCTACACAGTCATGCACGATCGCCTTCAAGGGGTTTCATTTGCTTGCCTAACAGCGAGTCTGCATCGTCTGCACAACTCCTCCCAATCGACTTCTGGGAAGCGGCTCCGCAGCTGATCCCCCTAAAGCAGCAGCACAGACAGAAAATGCATGGAGACAGTAGTCAAACTGAGCAAGCAGCTTCAAAGGGCCAAGGGGCCGCCAACCAGCGGCACAAAGGACAAAATCGTGAGCGACAAAAGCGACACGCACAGCATTGCGTGTCCTTGCGTCTCTGCAAATCTGGAGCATACACTGCGCCTCTCTACGCGCCGCCAGTCGCAGTCGTTACTCTAGTTAGGTCAGACGCTCCTCTTTTGTTCCTGCGCCTACCTTGTTGGCATACGCTAGAAAATGGAGAACCCAGGCGCCCCTGTCTTGGCGTTGAATGCTTGTATCTACGAGGATGCTGCACCAGCCTTCCACGCACAAGCTGAATCTTGTTGAACAACGGGGATCCAGTTCTATGGACAGGCTGTTGATCATAAGCGAAACAGACCCTAAACAACCTTCTAGGCCGCCAATCTCGTATGCCCGTCTATCTCTGAACCAGAACCAATGGCCACGATACAGCACGAAGTACCGTGCGCTCCACCTTACTCGACATCGCGGCCAGGCGCTCCCGGGTGCTGTATGTACATTCCCTACGCAAGGCGAAAAGGGAGCACCACACATCGAGGCAGAACCACCGTGCACGGCCCTTGCGACTCGCACGCTGAAGCCGTTTGTGGAGAGCTGCTTATGAGGCTGGCTGCACCAGCAAATTAGAAGGAAGAAAGCGAGAGCGCGTACATACGTGTATGCACTCTTTGTAGTGGGTGGGTGTGTGGATTGTGTCGTGTGCAGAGGTTCCTTTTCTTACCCTCGTAGACCGGGAGTCGATCGATCCCAAGCTCGCCCGTGCTGTCTTCCAGCACGTATCCGTTGAATGCTCTGGAGAGCTTGATGGCGGAGGAGCGCATCGGGGTGGAGGGGAACTGTTTAATGATTAGCCGCTGGAAGGAGCGACGAGAAATTGGGTTCTTCACTTGGACATACGTTCGTAGTCGCTTGCTGTTCACATCGGGGGCAGTCTCCCTCTGCTGGCCTTGTTCTTCCTGCGCCTGATTTCTCCCAGAATCGGGGTGCTGCAGCGTGCTGCTGCTTGTGCATGCCTCAAGCTCCTGGTGGCCTTCTTCCTCCTCCTGTTGCTGCAGAATGAAGGCTGCGGAGTGATCCTCCAAGAGGGGCTGGCCCCCCGCTGCTTCCTCGTGGGAATTGACGATGTCGCTCTCCGTGTTGGAGGGATGCATCTCTGTGAATACCTGCCGCTGCTGTCGCTGCTGCAAAAGCAGCATCTGCTGCTGCAACAAGAGCGGCTGGTGCTGCTGCTGCCGCGTCGGTGACGTGGGGGACGCAGCAGCAGCTGTCGACGCGTACATGTGCATAAGGCTGCCAGCGCTGCTGCTTCTTCTTCTCGCAGCAGCAAATCGGGCAGGAAGATTCGATGCTGCAGCAATGACTGGCTGCGGTCTGCTGCCAGTGCTCTCTGCAGCTGCAGCTGCAGTCCCTACATAGTGCGAGAAGGAGAGGCTCGACCCCTCTGGCCACTCCAAGGGCACCCTCTTGTTGCTATCAGGCTCCTCCATATTGAGGATTCACCGCTAGAGCCTTGAGGCTGAGGCTTGCGCCATATCTTCCGATCAAGGAACCAGGGAAGCAAGGGTCTAGGGACGTAAAGCCCCCGCCTTCGCTTCGGCTACGTCTTGTCAACAGCCAAAGGGTTCGATCAGGAGAAGCAGCGAGACGCGCTGATTTATGGCTGTTTTGCGTTCGGCCAGCCAGATACGGCGGCGATCTGAGCCAGAAACCAGCTATCAGGTGAACCGTTAAAGGGGGAGCGGCCACTTGTTAGGGATGAAGCTTAGCGGAAAATAGGTGAAGCCGCAGAAAACAGGAAGAGCCTGAACCTCAAACGTTGAACTCCCAACCGTCCAGCGCCACAGAGCGATGCCGCCCACAGGACAAGTCCGTCGACGCGGAGGGATTGGTCAAAGGATAAGGGACTCGAAGTTTGCGATTTCTCTAGCCTTATCTTTCCAAGCTTACATGCACAAACCTCAGCAGTTGGTTGGAAACAACAAAAACAGGCACCGTGTACCGAACTTACCCTACCCTCTTGAGGCTCCGTGGCTGGTCGGTAGTTAGCCGCTGTCGCGGCCAGGCACTTGAACGCGGATCCTTCACAGGCTTAAATCCCCAAAGAACAAGTAACGGAATGTACATTTGGAGCGATTAAGCCTCAGCAAGTCAAGCGTTAGGATGCACGCGGTTTCAGGGCTTGCACGAGTTTTGGTTGGAGTGGCGCCGCCAACCTATGCATGTATGTACACCTGGACAGGACGAGACCCTTACGTGCAGTACACACTATGAGAGGGGAAAACCGCGAATTAGATATAAACCTAGGAAATCACCGCAGGTCAGCCTTGGTTTCACAGAGTTGCCGAATATCTCGAAATACCTAGGTATACGGAAGTATGCCCATGCCGAGCGGGGGATCTCTAAGAACAAGGGATTTTCCACCCACTCTTGAGCACTTCTGCCTCTCCAAATACACACAAAAGGCGAAATATGCCCAATAGTCAATGTTTTACGGCAGTACGCTGGCTGAATCACCAGTGTGTACCGGGGTTAGCTACGCTTGGGTATCTTCTAGTATATCTAAGACAAGAGTAGAAGTAGCAAAGAATTGACCGTTCGAGTTGTTTTTTAGTGCACTTTGTCTGATACAAATAAGAGTTGGCTAGAAGCAAGTAGACGCAATGCGGCTTCCGTGCGCGCAAGACGTTTTGTGCAACTAGCTGTGAAGACTGCGAGTGCTCAGAAGTTACAGCGATGTGCATCTTAGCTGTCGCTCTCCCCTCAAGTCCAAACCTTGAATGCCTTTAGAATTGAGAGGAGGGAGCCCTTCAGGAAAATATAGAACCCTCACGTCCAAACCTTGAATGCCTTCAGAATTGAAAGGAGGGAGCCCTTCTGGAAATTGTAGAAAATTCTTTTTAGCTTGTTATATTCTTAAGCTGAGCGTTCCTTGAGAAGACATTAGACAGTGCACTACGCAGTAAAGGTACCTCTGTTTCTTCAGCCTTAGCGGCGGATCGCTTACGGGGAAGGGAAGCACAGAGCGGAGGGGTGGGTGAAAGCGAGCAATCGAGGCTTGCATTGCACTGCGGTTTGCACTACACAGAATCTTGACGGTGATGCATGCAATTAGATGATAAGTGGTTAATTCCGCTCCCTTTGACGATGATGCAATGGCATAGGACCCGAGAAAAAACAACATCCCCTATCAAGTGATACCCAGCTACGTTCCTTCACGTACCCCAACCATTTGGAAACAGTAAAAGTCGTGATGTTTATTTATGAGGTCATGTGGGAACGGGTCAAGTGAGCTACGCTTCGTACTCACGCAAAACAGCCCATCAAGCGTTTATAAATGCTCTAATGAATGGCCTTCATCATGTGCTACCCAGTGCATTACGTAACTCAGCACGTTGATATGACCCAGTCTGCGCTACTTATCGATAGACACTCAAAAACCATGTTGTACAAGGCCATAAGGAAAAAGTTTCACACAAGCACAGCAAGAAGGCGCAAAGCTACCCAAGAGATCAGGCTAGACGCAGCTATACTTTCTTGCATACTCAGCAAATCTAAAAACCACCAGAAGCATCGCTAGTAGAGCTACACAGATGTAGGCATGCACGCAACCAAGTCGAAGTGCACACATGAATATATGTACATGTACACGCCTATTTGTATGAAACACATGAAGAGAGCGCAAAACGAGGTGAAAGAATCTTTGTATGTACAAAACACGCACAATTAGCCGCAAGGACATAAAAACAGAAACGCCTTGCTTCTAAAGCTTGGCTCCCTTGCATCCTTCCATTGTTGCATGCATGCAGGCAAGATGCGTGCAAAAAAGGTATGTGGGCACTCAACGCATCGCAAGCCCAGACGTAAGCACTGAAGGGGCAAATCGCTATTGAGAGAGACACGGGATTCGGGAAGGAGAGGAGCCACATAGGGCCAGGCCTACGCGGGTGTGTGTACACTGCGCCTCTTGGACACTCCCTACAGAACTGCTTTACTACATGCAAGTTGGCTTTTAAGAAGCAAAATGAATAGGAAAGGCATCAGACAGCCCGTCCAACGCTTTCTGTTTGACAGTAGCGGGATGTATGCACGACATCCTACAGCCACAAGGACCAGCCTTCTCTAGGCCTAGAGCTGTCGAGTAGGCTCTGCACCTCCCCTTGGTATTCCTCGAGGTTGGTAGATGGATGTGTGTTTCCAGACAATCCATAGAGGAGCATGTAGAAGTGCACAAATCTGAGTGTCTAATCGTATACACAACAGAATAGACGTTTATCCCTGTGTACTTCGATAGATGGTGTGGCCATGCGCTTACTTACGCGTAGGTTCACGCAGCTTCTTGCGCAAGACAGGAGAAACATCTCAAGCCATCACCTCTTCCTGCTGTGGGCACTGTGGAAGCTCCTTGAAACAAAACTTTTTTTGGACCTCTTCCACGATGGTCAATAAATTGGATATCCGCGAATCTGCATCCTCGATGCCCTCAACCTGTGCACAAACCTTCGGTACTCAATGAACCTATCACGACCATGTGTTCTCAGGCAAAGCACAAGCCAGACCATGGAAGTTTCACAGGTGAGAAATCCTCTTCTGCCGGCGCTACGGCACGTGCATGCTGGTTCCTTCTCCCCAAACCCTTGCCTCGCGCTGCTCTGAGTACCTCTTCCTTCAGCCTTGGCACGTCGACAAACTCGGCATACTTGCGGCCAATAAAAAGACACCGCAAGTAGAGGAAGCGGATTCTTGGGGGGGCCTCTTCCATTCTCAGATCCTTCAGTAGATGCATGAGGTAGAAGTGCAACAACTGAGCAGCGCGAACCGCAGCAGTGTTCTCCTCCATGCACTTCGTAGGAAAAAGAGCAAGAGTTTGTGTGAAGGCTTCTTCACCCAGCAGAGGAAACACAAGGATCTACTGCTATACACGGATATGCTAATACGCATGTATTGAGCGCCGCATAGAAGCAGTGATTTACCTCCTCTGCTTCTGTATATGTAGGCTTCGATGCGCCAGTGGCTGCCGCCTCTTCTCTTCTGCAAAAAAAAGCAGTAAAGTGAGAACCTTCGAGAAATACACATCTTGGGGTGCACTCTCACATGCCGCGTAAAAAGCGCGAAGTTTCTATGAGCAAACCCAAAACTCTCACGCAGTCTCGCATTCATCGACAGCCCCCCGAAGAACAGCCTCTATCAACTCCAAATACGCCCAGGAATCTGTAGTTACACACAAGCACAAGCACACACATACACATACATGCCATACACGTCTAAACACACAGACCAAATCCTATGCCCAAACCCAGAGAAACAGCAGTTCCGAAGGATTATGCAGCTGCCTATTGGCCAGTGCATTTGAAAAAATCTAGGGAAGTTTGCGGAGAATTCCACATACCGCGAGTTTCTGTGTTCGCTTCACAAAGCAGCTGCAGAACTCGCTGCCGCTTAAGAATGCCAACTTTCAGAAATGCGTGAAGCGTCAGAGCCAATCTGCAGTACAACAGACCCTAGACCCTACATATATACAATACATATATACAATGCATGTATGCATACATGTATGCATACATGTCTATATATATGCATGTGTACACAAGTGATCCATCTGCATCAGCGCAAAGTCCCTTCCGCTCTCAGTCGCATTTGAAGGCAAAAGAGAGAGTTAGAAAGGCTCTGGATATCAGGGGAGCGTCCCTTCGAAGACTGAAATGCGTGTACCTGTGCAAACGGACAGGTGCACATTCGAGAGGGAGCTTCACTTCACACATACTTTTGTTGGGAGAACGCCCAGTACTTTTGAACGGCCTGCAAGACGGCAGGGTAGATGTCACCCCGCTCGGAGGCTTCCACGGGCATCTGCATGTCTTTTAGGCTGTCCATCGTGTGCGCCTCTGCGCCTTGCGCGAACAGAAGGAAGACTTCTGCGTAGTTTCGGAGCAGGCGGTTGAGGTGCGTCTGCGTCTTGCTGCCAAAGGAGAGGAGACAGAACACAAAAAGCTTGAGGATTTCCTCCAACTTCCAGGGGTCGCTCTCCATGTCCTTCTCGCAGTGGTGCAATACGGACGTATTGAGGCGCTGAGCGTCCTCTGCAGCAGCCTCTGGTTCTAACTCCTCCCGCGTGCTTGAGTCGCGAGCGACTTCCGAGTCGGCTTTACGATCGGAAGGGCTGCAAAGGCCATTCGCTGCAGCAGTGCCTTCCGGAGCATCTGTCTCCATCGTTGAAGAGGCTCCATCGGCGGCTTCTGCTTGCCGCACAGGACAGAGAGAGAGGGAAAAAACAGCACGCCTCGAGACTTTGCGCAGAAGCCTCAAACCGCGAACAGGACCAAAGGGCCTGTTAGCAGCGCCTTGTCTGCCCCCTGCCAGTCAGTCGCTCCACCCACCTCCTGCATGCTGCTCCTCTTCTTCCTGTGCGGTCTTGCGGGAGGCTGCTGGCGAGCCCTTGCTCTTGTGTTTCCCTAGGAGAGACAGAAGCAGCTGATACACTCGGAAGACACTCTCCTTCCTTGCGTCATCTCCGTCAAACGAAAAACGCAGCATCTGCCGGATCAACGAAAACTCCACAAGCCCCTGCGGAGGGGCCCCCCCAGACCCTCCGCCTCCCCCTCCAGACGACGCCTGAGATTCGGAGGGGGGGCCCCCTCCAGATCTACCGCATGCAGGGCCTGGATTGAGGCAAAGATATGGATTATCTGCAACGGCACGCGGGGGCCTAAAGTCTCTCGCGCACTCAGGCACAGACAGTGCCTGCGCACAACAGTCTCAACGCATCCTTGACGCGGTAATAAAAATAAGTGTGCGCATGTGCATATATGCATAGATGTGCATATGTGTATGTGTATATAGGTGCATATGTGTATGTGCATATATGCATATGTGTGCATATGTGCGGATGTGTACATATGTGCACATGCGTAGGTGTAGGTGTAGGTGTCTATATGCGCGTATGTGTCTGTGCGTATATGTGTATGTGTGCACATGTGTACATATGTGCATATGTGTAGGTGCAGGTGTCTGTCTATGCGCGTATGTGTAGGTGTATGTGTCCATATGCGCGTAAGTGTCTGTGCGTATGGTGATGTGTATGTGTATGCAGTCGTTGCTCCTTCAAAGGCTGGAAATTCATGCTCGCGCAGAAGCCTTCACTTTAGCTTTTTAGGAGTGCGCTTTTTGGTGGGGGTGTGTGTGACCTAAGACTCCAGCTGTACAGTCCTTACAAGTGCGTCTGGGTAGTTGATCCGCATGGCTTTCTCAAGAGAGAGCTTGACGAAGAGCTTGACTGGCGGCGGGGCCCTTCCAACTCCGAGCCACTCCTCCAGCAGCTTCGAGGGGCCCCCCCACACATTTAGCCAGTACCCAAAGAAGTCTGTCAGCGTCTGTACAGACATGCACGGCAGACTCGATACCCCAAGCTCAGACAAGCGCAGATCCTGTATGGCCGCGTGTGTCGAGCGACTTGAAAGGGTTCGCGGCTTGCTCACGAGTAGCGCTTGGTGATCCAAGTCGATAGCCCGTCTCACAAGACTGCTGAGCAGTGTTTCTGTCACCGTGGCAAGGGAGTTTTGCAGCTGGCAGAGCCGCTGCAGTAGGCGCATGTAAGTGAAGGGTGCCTCCGCTGAGCTTCTGATGATAGGCGAACGCGGAAGTCGCAGCATCTCGCTGAAAACACACTGCGCGCAAGCGCATGCAAGGCAGCCGCACAGCAGAGCCCTCAAGGGTTTTCCTTCACCCACCACCTCCAACAACACACTTCCCCCCAGACCCCAGTCCCTACCCGCCACCTCCAACAACAAACCCCCAGTCACCCCCACCTACCACCTACAACAACACACTTCCCCCCAGTCACCCCCACCTACCACCTCCAACAACACACTTCCCCCAGTCCCCCCCACCTACCACCTCCAACAACACACTTCCCCCCAGACCCCAGTCCCCCCTACCCACCCCCTTCCTGCCGAGTTCACGACATCCCAGACGGAGCGCATTCGCCTACAGAAAAGCGCTGCAGAAGAGTGACAGCAGACTATAGAGAGGCGACTGGCGGCAACGCGCCGCTAGGGCGTTGGGGATGCTTGCCTCGACGAGAGAATATTCGAATTGCGGATGATCCACAGGAATCCTCAGGAGTTGTTCTGCACAGAGCGAGATGTCTGAGATGAAGTTGCGCAGCGTCGTTAGGAAGTGATCCTCGAGAATCCTGTGGCATGAAAATGCGTGCAGATACGGCAAAGCGACACGGCAAATGAACCCCCCGAAAGAAGCGATCCCAGCCGATCCCGGCCGCGCGTGCCTGCACATCCGCATCCCCCACGACGACGCCACTGCACTAGAGAGGCGCATTTCCTCGCCTCCCCCTAGACCCTTCTGAGCAATCCTCACCACTGATCGTGAGGTGGGAGCGGCACGTCCACGTGCTCGAGCGTCGCAGGCAGGCGCAACAGAGAATCGAGGGGGGAGACTTTGAGAGCTGCCAATTCGGAGGCCTCTACGAGCACCGGTGGGAAGTCTAGCAGCGGAATAGACCCCTGAGGCTGCGGAGTTAGGAGCGGCAGCAGCTCGCTGGACTGGTAAAATCGCAAAGTTGCGCGCGAATGCCACTCTGCCTGACAGCACAGACAGACACCGCCAAGCATACCCCGTGAGCATACCCGCACGCAGCGGCGCGAGAAAGCAGCCTTCGAGCCGCGTGGGAACGAAGATGCCCCCTGCTCCCGCTTCGAGGCTCAATTCAAAGAAGGAACTCCTCTGCACCGCAAGGCACGCACATCAATCATCGCGTCGATGGCATCCAGAAGCGTGGCGAGGCGGTCTGAGGGAACGAGGGCAGGAGTAGCTTTTGCCTCCTGCGCGTCCGCTGCATCGTCTTGTGCAGCTGCGAGGATCCCCTGAGAGGCCTCCTGCGCTCCGCCTCCTGCCGCTGCTGCCCCTCTGGAAGCAAAGGGCCCTGTAAAGGGCTGACATGCCGCCAAAAGCAGAGCTGTTTCCTTGTCTGGAGTCGTATTGGGGCAGTCCAACACCTCCACAAGAGCAGCGTGATGCAGCTCATACGTCTTGACACTGAGCCAAGGGAGGGCGCTCTGAAAGCATGCAAAAGAAGTACAGGGACGCTTGCGTAGAGGCACACGCATGTGGGCGGCATGCCCAGAGACACGTATGTAGGAGGCAGCAACCTCTATGGATACATGCAGACAGGTCCATCTCTCTCTATCTCTCTCTATCTCTCCCTGTCTGTCTGTCTGTCTCTCTCTCTCTCTCTCTCCGTACATGCGTATATATATATTTATATATATATGCGCGCCACCACCCCACACGCTCCAAACACGCAACCCTAGACCTTTCGAGTGCCTGTCATGCGAGATACACTACACTACAGAGTTCAAGAACGAAGCCAGCAGCGAGAGAGAGAGGTAGAGAGAAAGCACACGGCCCCCGCCTGTGGAGGTGTCGGGATGTGCTGCTGCTGCTCCTTGAGAGTCTACAACTCCGAGCAATTCATGGAATTTGCTCGCGACGTACCATAGCCGCGTGCGCTGTGTGCTCCGCCGTAGTCTGCGGCAGCTCGTTCGCCGTCTGCAACAAGTTTTTGATCACGGCAATCACGGGGTCCTGCACAGACAGCACAACGCTGCCCACTTCAAACTTACAATCCGCGGCTCATACCCAGGAGGCAACAATCCCCCATGCGCGCCACATGCCTTCTGCGCTCAGAAGATCAACGCTGTACATGTTTGCCGTTCAGAAGCATACAAGTGCAATGACGTTGCTGCTGGCTAGACCCAGGAAGAACCTGAGGAGGAGCTTGGCTTCCGCAAAGAGGCCCTTGGTGAAGGCAAGACGCAGTCGAGCAGCGCCGCAAGACACCAGGGAGGACACGAAGGAACGGAGGCGAGCTTTGCGGTACAACAACCCCACGCAGGCGGCGTATATTCCTAAATGGGGCAGAGGGCCCCCAAGGGGAGACGCAAACAAACACCGCATGCACTTCCGAATGACACATTCCAGAGGCGAAGCAACGGATGCCCAAGTTGAACACACGAAAAGGAAGTGTGTACGCGTGCCAGCAAGCGTGTGTGTATGCATGCATGCATGCATGCATGCATGCAGACGGATGCGCGGAAGAAGACGGACGCCCAAAGCTTACAGCGCTGCCCTCCGGCAGCAGCCCCCCACGGCCTCTCGCACCTACCCGTCTTCACTGGAAGTCTTGCAGCGCAGTCAACGAAGAGTTCTACCAAGGCGGTCTCTAGACAAAACTTTTGCTTGAGCGTCGCATTTTCTTCTGCTGACGCCGACGCGTCGCCAGCCATAAACTCCTCTGCTGGCTCAGCACCTGGGGCCCTGTCCTCCGTAGAGTTAGCTGCACCCTCCTCGCGGGTAGCCCTCTGCTCCCTGTAAGCTATGACAGCATCCGATACAGCCTGTGACAAGTTGATGATCTGCGTGGGAATGAGGCATGCGTCATCGCCGACTGTGATAATGTGCCTCCGCAAGGTGTCAAAGGTGAAGGCAGTTGCGTTCGGAAAGCGGCGCCGAGGGTAACCCGAAGGACCGTTGGGGCCTCGGGGGCCTCGTCGCGAAGACGGGGGCCCCCGGGAGCTCGGGGGGCCCCTGGGAGGGCCGTCTGGCAAGGGGGGTGCCGTGGAAAGGTCGCCTACGCCGTCTTCTTCCATGGCTGCTGCTGCTGGTGTTGCCAGTACACTCGGTGAGAGACTTTGGCTCTCACGCACTGAGGGCGCGAGCACGACCGAATTGGCACAGGGGGGAGGGGCCCCTGAAAGGGTCGAAGGGCTGGGGGAGCGCGCGGTCGAGGCAGAAATACAGGAGCGCTCACAGACTTACGAACGCCCGATACACAGCACGGGGAACACAGCACCACGGCGGAGCAGTACCCCTTTGCCCCTCCTAAGGGCTTTCAGCTTAAGTCAAGAGTAAAAGAATATGCAATGATTGAAGAGGCCCCATCACGCCCCTATTTTTGAATCATAACCGTCAACTCGTCACCGGTCACTGCTGCATGCAGTCCTGTCTTGGGGCTTTTCTTCGTGGAAGCCTGGGTCCTTCCGCAATTATTGGAACTGCTACACACCTCTATTTCGAACACGAAAATTAGGCTTCTAGGGTCTGCTCTGTCACCTGTATCACTGGGGGAACTTGGCGGCCCTCGCTCGCAGTGTACGTACACTCGACACGTCGGGGTACCTAAACATGCATTCTAGATGCACTCGCATCTATTCAAGTACGCGTTGACGCGCTTGTAGGTTTAGCTGCTTGGATGAAGGGGCAGAACTAGCAGAGAAGAATACCCTCTTCTGTACGCGTTCCCTGGTTGCGGCACATCAAAGTACTAAGGCGCAATATTTCTGTACCTCCCCAATCCTTCCCCCTCCAACTGGCGCCTTTTGTTGTTTTGAGTCATCTATGAATGCATCATGCAAAAGGCCTTGGCGGCTGAGTCTGTAACCCAAAGACCCGATACCAGCGCACCCATGGCTGGAGCGATCTACAAACCATCTGAGCATTTTCTGCTTGTCTACTTACGCCTATCGATATAGTATTGAATAGTTGATCTGTCTAAGCATATCTTCAATTTATTCTAGAGTACTGTTAACTCGAAATAAGAAGACGCAGTGTTGTGTGCGGGTTCTTTATCAGATGCGACGTGCAGCTAGCTATGAATGCACGGTATGCATAGAGGGCGCAGCTACGAGCACCCTGATTGCCCCCTCTTCTCTTGAATAGGAGCGCCGTAGGGCGCTGGCGAGGCCGGGGCAGGAGGAGGCACATCGTTTCTTCGAAGCACACATCAGTGTCTACCACGTTCGTAATAATTCTATTTGTGTGTCACCGTATCAAGATCCTACAGGAAGCTCTGAATAGGCAAAAAGGCCGTAGCATTGCGCCGTATATAACGAAGAAGGCATTTCAAGAGCCTCTCTCGGTCCACATGAAACGACAGTGCGGTGCTGTGCGTGGATTTCAGCAAAGGAGTTTCAATAATACTCATCGAGAGCCCCCCAGCCTCCGCACATTCTCCATATTGCATCAGCAGCATTCTGGTCACGCGTTACTAGCTATTACCATTGCATTGGTGTTAGGCTCAGGGCAGCGCTCCTTACGCAAAATTGTGTGTGCACACCAACATGCACGTGCTGACTTTTGTGAGTCCGTCAAGACAAGTTAGCGTGAAAATTTCACATGTAGAAGCCTTCCATGAGAGAGCGATAGAACGGGAGGCACTGAGAGCTCATCTGAAGCTCTAGTCTAACGCCAGCCACGCCGCACAACCCCGCGGCCTAAGGAGACATGGCCTTCTACACTCAACGGCTAGGCAACACCTGTATTCTTGAACAGGGTGGGTATTGCTGCTAGTACAAGACCCAAAACGCCCTATAACCAGTGGCAAGTTGGTAGGCGTACATGTGCATTAGATTTCCAGCCATTGGGGGGCGCCGAGAAATGAAGTGCGCACGTATTTCACACGTGAGAACGCTTCAAGCGTAAAGTCTCCTTTGAGGTCCTCCTGAGACTCACAAAAGTTAGCAGCGGCCGTCTCCAATAGAAAAGGGCTGGTGGCTTCCTCCGCTGTTGTCCACGCTCTATCTCCTGCACTGCTGTGGCATACAAAATCAGGGAGCCACTAGGAGCCTCTTGCGACGCCACAAAACCCCACACGCCTTCATAAGAGGTATCTGTGATCCCCGACCTGCGCGGTGACCAGTCGGCAACGAGTTTGCAGAGACTGCCAGTCGACTTGCGGGTAACACTTCCTGATACGTTCCCCCTTAGTGGCACGCACATACGCAGCAGGAAGTAGGCAAACACACGTGGCCTCCTAACGAAGTCGACAGAGGCCCTCAATGAGGCAGCCTTCTTGAGGAAAGCGGGCCATAATGGGGCGCGAAATGCATCGAGCTCGAGTGCCAGCACCCCACCACCGCACCCGAAAAGGAGCAGTCATACAGGCACGCTGTTCAGAGGGTGACTTTGAGGTGTCTGAAAGGTCGAAGACCCTCAGAGCCACCTTAGAGAGGATGTATGGGGGACAGTGCTGGGGCGGCCGCATGGAGCAGTGCAAATCAGACACTAAAAGAAAGGGCAATCGGCATGCCGAGTAGAAAGCGATACAGAGGCGCAGAGGCTCGATAGAAGGGCACATAATGACTACGTTTGGTACCGGACTCACTGTGTTTTGGCAAGCCAAGATGTGGACAACCCAAGCGCCTCTGTCTTGGTTGGTGATAGCGGTATCGATAACCATGGAAAACCACTCCCCGACGTACAGCGTAAAGCGCGTGTTGTACTTGGCGTCCAACTCCATCTGAATCGTGTTGATGATGAGAGACAGTGAACCAAGGCATCCGTCTAGGCCCAGAGAGAGGTAGTCCCTCCTGCTGCCAAACCAGAAGAGCTGGCCTTGATGCAGCACCAAGTAGCGACTAGCCCAAAGGGAACGATGCAGCGAGGGCTTCCTTTCAAGGGGCGCGACGTTCACACTGCCTGCGGCAACAAGGGTGGAGCGCGGCCGGAGACGCATAGGAAGGCTTTTACAACCGCAGTAATGGATACTGAGAGAGGGCACATGACTCGGATTTAAAGCAAAGACGTGGGTAGATACTCGCAAGACCACAATCTTCCCTCAGTCATATCTAGTTGACCCTTACCATGAATGAAGGGCAGTCTGGCAAGGTCGAGCTCCCCCGTAGGGTCCTCGAGCATGTACCCATTGAAGGCTCTGCCAATTCTGATCGCGGATATTGGGAGCGACTTGTACGCAAACTGCTTGGTCACCAACTTCTGGAAGGACTTCTTTGAGATTGCACGCGGATTCGCTACAAAGGCTGGTTCGCGCTGCGCGGGAGCGATAACCGCCGTATCGGCCGCTGCATCGAGAGGATCGGAAATATGTATGAGGGAAGAGGGAACCTCTCTAGAAGCCTCCAAGGTCCCTAGAGCCTCTGAGGTCTCTGGAGTTGTCTTGTTCCTCCCCTCCGAAGAATCTGCGAAAGACCCCTCTGCAAGCTCACCGCTGCTGTCGGCTGTGCGGGAGGGGGCTGCTGCAAGTGCTGCGAATTCGGCCATTGAATCTATTCCTACCTTTAGATTCCCCAGGCTTTCACTGAGTCCTTCTGTATCGGTAGAAGCGCGTGGCAGAGTGCCCCTCGGAGACTCCACAAGAAAGTCTTCTGGGATGCATGCTGCAGACATTACAAGCCGCCCTTTGCTGCCTCGATGTGCATAGGCTCTTTCGGCTGCGTGAGTACCAGCCGCGGATGAGCGTGGACGCGCGGAGTCCCCATGAGAATACGGTTCTTTGGCTGTTGGCGGGCAAGCTTGGAGGTCCTCATCCTGCTCGTTGTAGGAGCTTGCCAGCGTGCTAAAGACACGGATACTGTCGTGTGACTGTCGTTCACATCGCCAGAATTGTTGCTGCTGCGGAAAGAGGCGATTCGAATCCCGCAAGAAGCCCTGCGGGAGGGAGCTGCTCTGGAGCCTCCCGTGGTGATCGGATGCAGGAGCAGAGGATACTGCCGTTTCTGCAATTGCAGCTGTCTCCGTATCAGACTGTCCCGTCTCTAAGGCGCTGCTGTCGCTGTTTTCGTTGCCGGCGTTCCTGCTTTCCTTGCTGCTGCTGTTGCTGCTAGCTGGTCTTGCAAACCTGCTTGACTCCGCGGCATTACCCACTGCCGTTGGCATTGAAAGACCTGATATATGCCTCGCTTGCTGTTCGTTCCGCTGCTCCTCCTTTTGCATCGTGTGCAGGTGATTATGAATCCCAGGAAAGGACTTTTTCGGGTGGCAACGCTCTCTGCTGGAAGGCAGCTGGTGTTACAGTGACACCCACTTACCCCAAGCCTTTCGGTCAGAAGAAAGACTTAAATTCTCGGTAACTCTTGAGAGTCAGTCCGTTGTTGAGTTGATAAATGATGGGAGGCCAGTGGAGGAAGTCTCTTCGGGACGAAAATCATCCGGAGTCACTGCCCAACACGAGGCAGCCGGTGTCTATTCGATGGCCTTCTGCAAACAGGCTCGTTATTCATTGAATTACTCCGAAATTCAGATATAAATGCAGAGACTGGTTATTGAGGTCTACTCTCAGCTGGTCGCAAGAAGCCTTTCTGCAGCCCCCCCCAACCCAGATGAACTGCTAGGTGTCTCGACGTCACGGGGCGAGCACATGGGAAGACAGCTGCGGCAGCTTCCCGTGACGAGATCACCAAGGAAGGCCAGAAAAAGAGACTTTAAGGTAATTTTCTTAGGAAAAGAGGCCATTTCCCTCTCGATTCAAAGTAAACCAAGCAATGCCGATTGATTCATGACGCACTTTCAAAAGTAGTCCCTAGACAAGTGCCTATTGCATTTCCGAATTTTCTTCTTGCCTTGCTACATTTCCCTACTGCAGTGACCTAAAAGTGCTACTAATCGTTTGCCAGAAACACCAACTCGCGCATTTTCCAGCAGATGCGCTCCGATCACTGCAAACTAAAGGACCATTGGACGCAGGGCTGTGAAAAGGCCCCTTCATTGGCACTATAATATGTGTGCGGGGTGACCGCCTATTCTGCCCCAAAGCCCAGAGGTATACCGTGCTGCACTGAACGAGGGCTGTACACCCTGAGTTTCAGCGGCGCTAGTGCCTCTCTCGTAACCGATTAAATTTAAACCTGAAACCATGGGGGAGCTCTAATGGTGGCGTGGCGCATCCACCACCAGGCATTGGGAAGGGGGTTACCGGCCGTGGAGCTTATCGGGTGCCTTAGCAGAGATATCTCTAACAATGTAAGCTCCTACAGCACTCTGCTCTTACTGCAGGGTTTTGCTGTGTACGGAGTAGTGCACACGGAAGGCAATCCCAGGGAAACAGTTTGTCGAACTTTGAACTTTGGGAAACGAGCTCCATCAGTGTTTGCGGGCCCATGCGGATAGAAAGATAGCGCGTGAAATTGGGGGCCCTATTTCGCTAGAGATAGAGCTTAAAGGGCCCCCAAGGCACCTCGTGGTTTAAGAGGGCGAGACTGGCGCTGTGTGCGGGGGGGGGGGGGGGGGGGGGAGGGGGGCCCCCCGGGCCGGCCGCGCACATCTAGCACACGCAAAGCCATACAGCACATAACGGCAGAGGCTGCGCAGAAAATCCTGCGACAGCTACGCGTCACCCCAGCTCGCCGTCTCACCCCAGCTAGCCGCCTCACCCCAGCAGCTGCGTGTTGCGGGAAGCCTGTTTGGAATGGAGGAGAAGGAGCAAAGCCTCTCTGGCGGCGTAGAGAGGGGCGAAGTCTCTTCGGAGGCTA